>NW_027601398.1:48455-80549 GCF_053455715.1 Rhinoraja longicauda
AAACACTTCAATGATCAGGGACTGTCATTAAAAATGATCAATATATATGACAGGCAATGGTGTTATTTTTTCTGCTTAATCTGCGTCTTTGATCAAGGGGGCGATTGGGTGAATGTGTGGGGCTGGGGGTCCCGGAGCGGGGCCGGCGATGGGATCATCCGCCCGGGACTGACAGCTGGAAGATGCGGCGGTGAATGTGAGGAGCCGGAGCCCCGAGCGGAGAGACTGCGGCCGCCCTCTGGGATGCGCTCAGGGCGCGAGTTTATTAATGAGCCGCAGCGCTGAGGTGAGCGGATATTTCACCGCGCTCTTCACCTGCTCCCTGAACTTGGACTGGGTCACCGCGTAAATAAATGTGTTGGTGCAGCAGCTGAGATTCCTCAGCAAATACCCGACGAAGTTAAAGATATATTGGGAATCATTCCCATCATTCCCAATCCCTGTGATCTGATAATAGACCAAGTTTACAACCAGCGTCAGCCACAGGAGGATGAAGCTACCGGAGATGGTGAAGAGTAAAACCATAGACCTCCTCCTGCTCTCCATCTCCGGGTCACTGCGCTTCTCCCCCTTGCTCTGACCCCTCAGCCCCTGACGGACCCGACTCGCCACTAAAATGTGCCGGACTGTCAGAGCGTTGAGCAGCCAGATCACAGCGAAAGGGAGGAACGGAGTTAAAACCGTGTCGATCCAGTCAAATGCCACCCACCCGGGGTCAGTGTAATAACTGTCCACCAGGCGACACCCCCACGGGACATTGTCGATGGTTGCCCGGGGTTCCCGTGTGAAGTAGCGGGGAACGTTTTTCAGACACTGCAGAACGCCGGCTGTTGCGAGAACCGCAGCCGCAGTTTTCCCGGTGCAATGTTTAGTTTTCAGCTTCTGGCAACAAATGGCGACAAAGCGATCAATGGTGAAAGTGACGGTGAACCAGACAGAACAGTCTGTAGCTGAATACCTCAGTACTTCGTTAACACTGCACACAGGGGTGATGGACAGGAAACTCCAATAAAAGTAATGGTATCGGATCCGATACAAAATGACCTCGGTGCTCAGGGTGAGTAGATCGGCCGCTGCCATGGCCACCAGGTAGCGAGTGGTGCAGGTGGAGAGGCCGCACTTTCCCCGGGACAGGATCACAATCGCCACTAAATTCACTGCGGAAAGAGAAGGGGAGCGGACACTGGGCATTACTGAACACGGTCTCCGGGGCTGAACACCGGCTCCACTTTCAGCTGAAGATCAGGAGTGTTGGAGTCGGTGCGCGGCTGCAGGTTTAACAATGTCAGACCCGGCTCCGACTGTACCCGACCTGCCTGCTTCAGGGGAGAGGAGATAAGGCGACGGGCGGGGTAAAGGTCGGGGAGGGAACAAGCAGCCGCCCGCTACAATAGGCGGAATGGTCCTGTCTACAGTTAACCCCGCACACAGTCTCTGATGGGGCCGGATTCACAGACTTAACCGTGACCGGCCGCGTTTAACCGGGGCTCTGGGAACTCGGCATCTGATGGGGACGAGGAGGGTTCCAGAGGGAAGGCAGGGACAACTTAGGATCCGGCAGCAGAGTGGCTCCATTAATGGATTCATTCCACAGTTCGGTAACAACACACGCCGGTAGATCCGCGGCCACCGGTTCAGGAGATCGATCCAATTATTGACCAACAGGGGGGTGGAATCCGACTGTGACAGCCTCCACAGCGAGACGTGTCCACAGGAGCGGATGTTCACTCTGATCAATAACTCAGACACAGTGAACTTCACAATGTAAACCCTTCCCAGTCACACCGTCCCGGAGAGCTGCCTGTCCCGAGCACTGGGACAACTCTGGGCAAGGTCCCACTGAAGGCAAGAACAACATTCTAGTGGGTCCCGGCAGTGGGAGAAAGAGAGGGTTTGTTTCGGTTGTCTGAAAATAAGAAAAATCACAACGTTAATTCAAAGATATTTCATTTAGAGGATTGATATACTTCACGTATTCTTGTACAACAATCATCAGTTAGGAATATTGTAACACGATCAGAATCATGTCAACACCGGTTAACAGACGGAGTTATAAAACTTGAATCGTTCTGCTCACTTACCAGGGACTCCAACGGCAGCAATGATCACGTACAAGATTTTCTCCACGGCGTAATATTCGTACAGCTTTTCCCACATGTTCTCTGCCCAGCGACGTGTCCCCGTGAACTGCCGGTAATCTCTCTGAATGAAATGCCGGGGCAGAACATTCCCGGAGATTTTATACCATTTTCCGTCTCCACCGGGACAGTGAAGTTTCAACAGATTTTAAAAAATAGAGATTTGGAAAAGGCTCGCAAACAGATGACATCAGCCAAGTGAAATCCCTCTGAGACAGGTCGTGATTTATTCAGGGAATTTATTGAGAAATTCCGAAGACTGGGAATTGTGGCGATACTGAGGGATGGAAATAGGGAGCGGCATTGTTCCAGCAAAGGGGATATTGTTTCAAACTCCATCGGATCCATCTCTCCACCACATGTTGTTTATCTGATTTCCTTTACTCAGCAAGGCAATCCCAAATTCAAGGGACCGTCTCAAGGCTTCTGGTGCCCAGTTTGAAGGTGGACTGGACAGCCTTTGTCCACAGCGTGATGAATTAGTTCGACAGTTCACCTCAGACTAAAATGGCCCGTCCGCTCTGTTTTAACACTCAATGTGATCGCGGCTGAACTGATTGTAACCTCAACCCCACACTCGCGGCGACCCCTAGTAAGCATTTAGTCCTTGCTTGTCTCGAATAGATCTGGCTTTGCCTTGGGACAACAACATTCTCTACCTTCATTACCTTTGAGGAGGAACGACCCAAAGACTCACGACACTCAGTGAACAGAACCATTGCTGCCTCAGAATTTTCTTAAAGTAGAACAAACGGCGAATGATGCATCATCTCTCCCTCCTCTCTTTCTCTCTCTCTCCATCTTTACTGCTATTCTCTCTCTGAACTGTTACTCTCTCCCCTACACTCTCTATTCTCCCTCTCTGTGCCGCCCGCTCTCTGCCAACCCCTCTCCCATCCCCCTCCCACTCTTACTGCATCTCTCCCTCCTTCTCCCTGTATCTCTCTAATGCTTCCCTCTCCCCCTTTTGCCAACCCACTCGCTCTGAACTCCCCTCTCTCCTCATTTTCCCACTCCCCCTTTGATAGTTCACTCTCCCTCCACCTCCTCATTCGTCTTCTCCTCTATCTCTCCCTTTTATCTTTGTACGACCGATTTCTCTATCCATTTCCCCACCTCTCCATCACTTGCCATCGCTTCTTTCCAAAGGCTTTCCAAAGCCTTTCTTGGCAAGTGCAGTTAAAACGGTTAGCCACCATGGGATGTAACAGCTGTCCCTATACCACTCCCCTCACGCTCGAGAAGCCCTTCCAGGTGAGACAGATGTTCACCTGCACCTCCTCTAATCTCATCTACTGCATGTGGTGTTCCAGATATGGCCTCCTTTACATCGGCCTGGTGAAATGGAGACTCGGCGACCGTTTTTTGTCGAACACTTACCCTCGTTCTGCTAAGGCTTGCCGTAGCTCCCCGTTGCAAGCCATTGTAACCCCCCCCCCCCCCCCCCCCTCGCACACTGACCTTTCTGTCCTGGGCCTCCACCAACGCCAGAGAGGTTACATTAAAACAGAAAGAACGCCACTTCATAGTCCGCTTGGGAACCTTGCAACCTAATGGTATGAACATTAGCAAATGCCACGTAACTAACGTGCAACTTCCCGCTTTTCCCTCGCTCTTTCTCTTGCTTCACGCGGACTCGCACCTGTTCATCGCCTCCACCTCCACCTTCAACCGATATTCCCTCCTCTCTCTTTATAATTCCAACCTGCTCAATCCTTATCTCGCAACTTTTATCTTTTAACCTCTGGTCTGAACCACCTAACTATGAAAACGGTATTCACCCACTCATCATTCAACTCGCTTTGTCCTGCTGTTCCAGCTTTCTCCACCTTCCCACCAGAATCAGTCTGAAGAAGGCTCTCGAACCGAACTTCACCAATCCATGTCCTTGGCAGGCTTAGCTAGTTCGGCGTGCCCTCTACAACTCTCACCAACATCTACAGATGCACCATAGAAAGTATTTTATCAAGATGCTTCACAGCTTGGTTTGGGAACAGCTCCATACAAGAACGCCAGAAATTGCAGTGAATTGTCCAGACCATCACACAAAGCAACCTCCGTTATACTGACTCAATTTATAAACCACGCTGCCTCGGCAAGGCCAGCAGCATAATCAAGGACGAGTCGCACCCTTGCCACTCCCGCTTCTCCTCTGTCCCATCAGGCAAAATGTACAGAAGTGTGAAAATGCACACCTCCAGTTTCAGGGACAGCGTCTTCCCAGCTGTTATCAGGCAACGGAATCATCCCACTACAACCAGAAAGCAGTGCTGAACTACTGTCTACCTCTTTGTTGATCCTCGGACTATCCTCGATCGGATTTTGCAGGCTTTACCTTGCACTGAACGTTATCCCCTTATCATGTATCTATACTCTGTAAATGGCTCGACTGTAATGATGTATTTTGTTTCCATTGACTGGGTAGCACGCAACAAAAGCTTTTCTCGGTACCTCGGTACACGTGACAATAAACTACAATGAACTGACACACTCAACTAGATTTCTCCATAGGTGTAGCCTGACTCGCATTGGATATTGATTGTGTGTGACAGTGTGAGTGTGCGAGTCCGTGCAAGAGTGTGCTAGCACGTGTATTCGAGTGTGAATGTGTGAGGTTGTGCACATGAGTCGGTGTGTGTGCGTATGCGTTATTGTATGCGGTTGCAGGAATTGCAATGATTCAGTGATACCTTATTATCACGTACCCAGGTAGAGTGAACTGCTTAGTTTTGTAGACAACCCGGTAACATCATGTAGAAGGCCTCACCGAGGCGGTACAAAAGTGTCGCCACATTTTGACGCCGACAAAGTTACAAACGTTGGCCGGATAGTTGTATCTCCTGCCTGCCGCCGCACCGCGGGTCGCCCCTTCGTTCTCGGCGGCCTTCCTCGCTCTCCGACGGTCCACCTCGCTCTGTGCGGTTCCTCGCGGCTCCCACGTCGCTCCCGAGGCGCGGTTCTCATCGCCATCCGCGGTGGGCGAGCCGGGCCGACCGGGCCGACTGAAGGGCTTGGCCCCGGTCACCGGGAACACTCCCGGCCACGCTGCGCTGCGCTGCTTGACGCGAACATCCAAGGATACACTCAATCCCAAAATGTGCACGTGTGCATGCGGGTCTGCGTGTGAGAGAGCGGTAGAGTTTGTAAATGTGCCTATATTTGTGTGTGTGTGTGTGTGTGTGTGTGTGTGTGTGTGTGTGTGTGTGTGTGTGTGTGTGTGTGTGTGTGTGCGTCTGTGCGAGTGCGTGAGTGTGCGTGTGAGTGTGTGAGCATTAGTAAGTGTGGACGCATGTGCGATTGAATGTATCTGTGTCTCTGAGTGGGAGAGTGCATGTGGGTTTGTGAAGGACAGTGTTTGCGTCTGTGCGTGTGTGTGGCTGTTGTGAGAATGTGAGAGAATATGTGGGATGTGAGTTTGTCAGTGTTTGAGTATGTAATTCTTTGATAGTGTGTGTGTGTGTGTGCGTGTGTGGGAGAGTATATGATGGTGTTGGCAGAGAATGTGTTCGTGTGTAAGTGTGTGATAAGTGCGTGTCTCTTCGTGCTAGTGCGTGTGAATATCTGTTAGTGTGAGTGCATGTGTACGTGTGATTGTATGTGAGAATGTGTGAGAGTATATTTGATTGTTTGTGATTGCATTTGAGAGATTGTGTGTGTCTTCGTGCGCGGGTATGTGTGTGTGCGTGTTTAACTGTGTTTGAGGGTGTGAACATGTGTGTTTGTAATGATGTAATGGCATACTGTGGGTTTTAGTGACGACGTGACACGGTGTGGGGCATTACTGATGGAGTGACACACTGTGCACTGGAACTGATGGAGTGACACAATATATGGTAGTAATGGTAGATTATCACACTGGGTTGGTACAGATGGAGTGACACACTTTGAAGTTGTACTGATGGAGTGACACACTGTGCAGTGCACCGATGGAGTGACACAATGTGGGGGTAGTACTGATGGAGTGACACAATGTGGGGGTAGTACTGATGGAGTGACACAACGTGGGGGTAGTACTGATGGAGTAACACAATGCGCTGTGTTGTTGTTGTTGTTCGTCCTTCGGGTTGGAAGATGACCATGACTTCACTTTCAGTTGGAGGATTGGCGACTGTGGGTCCTGAAGTGACTGGTGAGGCCAATCCGGGCCCGGAAGGCACGCCCACACGTAGGACACAAGTGGATGGGTGCTGCAGTGGAAGTGGAGGTAGCTCGGGCCTTACGCGCGGTGCGTTTCCTCTGGGACTCTGCAGTGCGTCTGTTCTCTGCTGCACGGGCTCCTGTGGTGAGCTTGCTACGCCAGGTTGGACGGTCCGGAGCAAGAGACTCCCAAGTGCTGAGGTTGATGTCCAAGTCTTTGAGGGACACTTTGAGGCAGTCCTTAAAACGTTACTTCCGTCCTCCTACTGAGCTCTGGCCCTGACACAGTTCTCAATACAGAAGCTATTTTTGGCAGTCGACTCTCGGGCATTCTGACGACATGGCCTGCCCATCTGGCTTGGGCTTTCCGTTGGAGGGTGTGGACGCTGGGGATTCCGGCCCGTTCCAAGATCCCTATGTCGGGAATTTTGTCCTGCCACCTGATGTGAAGGAGTCTGCGTAGGCAGCTCAAGTGAAAGTGGTTGAGCTGTTTGGCATGTCTGCTGTAGACAGTCCAGGTCTCACTGGCGTAGAGAAGAGTGGTGAGTACCACTGCACGGTAGACCTTCAGCTTGGTGGTAAGGCTGAGTCCTCTCCGCTCCCAAACATTCTCACGGAGTCGCCCAAAGGCAGCGCTGGCCTTGGCCATTCTGTTGTTGACCTCAGCGTCAATGTTCACCACTCGCGAGAGTGTACTGCCCAGATAGGTAAAACTGTCGACTGCCTGTAGATTCTGCCCCTTCACCGTGATGTGTGGTTCCTGGTAGGGCTTTCCAGGCGCGGGCTGATACATAACTTCAGACTTTGTTTGGTGCTATTGGAGAGACCAAAGTTGTCACAGGCCTGTGAGAAGCAGTCCATTTCATGCTACATCTTCTGCTCTGTGCTGGCGTTGAGGGCGCAGTCATCAGCAAACAAGAAATCTCTGATGATGGTCTCCTTCACCTTTGTAACAGCTTGCAGGCGCCTGAGGTTGAACAGCCTGCTGTCAGTCCTGTACCTGATGTGTATTCCATCCTGGCAGTCACGGAAGGCATCAGTCAGCATGGCAGAGAAGACCATGCCAAAGAGTGTAGGGGCAAGAACACAACCTTGCTTCACGCCGTTTGTCACTGGAAAGGCTTCGGACTCGTCTCCATCATCTAACACTTTCACCATCGTGCCGTCATGGAACTGCCGGACAATCGTGATGAACTTGCTGGGACAGCCAAACTACTGCATTATCTTCCACAAGCCATCTCTGCTGACAGTGTCGAAGTATTTTGTCAGATCGACGAACGTCACGAACAGGTCGCTGAGCTGCTCTTGGCATTTTTCCTGGAGTTGGCGTGCAGCAAATATCATGTCGACAGCACGGAAACCACACTGGCTTTCTGGAAGGAGACCCTCCTCAAGGTGTTGAATGAGACGGGTGAGCAGGATACGAGCCAAGATCTTCCCAGCTATGGTCAGGA
This sequence comes from Rhinoraja longicauda, assembly GCF_053455715.1. Taxonomy (NCBI): domain Eukaryota; kingdom Metazoa; phylum Chordata; class Chondrichthyes; order Rajiformes; family Arhynchobatidae; genus Rhinoraja; species Rhinoraja longicauda. Next base: position 56,185 of record NW_027601398.1, read on the forward strand.
GGGAGATGCCTCGATGATTGTCACAAGACTGGCGGTTGCCTTTCCTCTAGTAGATGTGGACTATGCTGGCATCTTTCAGCTGTTGTGGGACCTTCCCTTCATTCCACATGGACTGGAAGAGTTCAGCCAGCTTCTGCATCATGACAGGGCCTCCTACTTTGAACACTTCAGCACTACACTGTAGTACTGATGGAGTGACAGAGTTGATGCAGTTCGTGTGGATTAACACACTGTGGGTTGGTACAGATGGAGTGACACACTGCAGTAGTACTGATGAAGTGACACACTTTGCAGTAGTTCTGATGGAGTGATACACCGTGGGCCTCTACTGATGTAGTAACACACTGCGGGTAATACTGATGGAGTGACACAATGAGTAGTACTGTTGTTATGACAAACTGCGGAGTAGTACTGACGAAGTGACACACAGTGGAATAATACTGATTTAGTGACAAATTGTGAGGTAGTTCTGTTGTAATGACATACTGTGGGGAAGAATTGATGGATGAAACACTGTGGGGTAGTCTAATGGAGTGATACATTGTGAGGTAATACTGAGGAACTGGCACACTGTGGCGTAGAATTGATGGACTGACACCCTGGGGTCTCACTGATATAGTTCCACACTGAAGTAGTACTGACGGAGTGACAAACTGTGTGGCAGTACTCATGTCATTACATCAGTACTACCACGCAGTTTGTCATTCCATCACCCCACCCCTTGGGGTAAAACTGATGGAGTGACACACTGTGGAGTAGTACTGATGGAGTGACACACTGCACGGTTGTACTGATGGAATGACATACTTCGGTGTAGTGCTGATTGAATGACACACTGGGGGTAGTATGGACAGAATGGCGCACAGTGGGCGAGTACTGGAGTATTGACACAATGTTCGGTGGTACTGTCGGGTTGCACATTGTGACTTCCACACTGAAGTAGGACTGACGGTGGGGCAGTACAGATGGAGAGTTACACTGTTGCGTAATACTAATTGAATGAGTCCGTGTGGTTGTACATAATGGAATAACAAGCTTAAAGCATTACTGATGGAGTGCATCACTGTGGTGTAGTACTGATGAAATAACATATTGTAGGGTAGTACTGATGGAGTAACACGCTCCAGTTTTGTACTGATGGAGTGTAACACTGTGGAGTAGTACTGGTGTAATGACGTACTGTGGAGATGTATTGATGGAATAACACACTGTGGGGTAGCACGGATGTAATAGCACATTCTGTGGAGTGACGCAGTAATACTGATGGACTGACACGCTCTTCGGTAGTACTGTTGCGATGAAAAACTGTGGTGAAATAGTGATGGAATTACACACTATGGAGTCGCAGCGATGGGTTAGCACACTGTGGGGTAATGCGGATGAAATGGCAGATTTAAGGTAGTCCTGATGGTGTGAAACACTTTGGGGAATATTGATGGAAGAAAAAACTGCGGAGAGTACTGATGGAGTGACACGTTCTAGGTTTGCACTGGAGTGACATGATATGGGGCAGTTCCGATGTAGTGTAACAATATGGAGTTGTATTGATGCAGTGAGACACTGTGTGGTTTCACCGGTGGAGTGACACACTGAGCGGTAGTACTATTGTGATGACAAACTGTGGTGTAGTACTAATGCAGTGACAAACTGAGCGGCAATACTGATGGAATGACACAATTTGTGGCAGCACTTATGGAGTGACCCACTGGGATAGTCCTGAATGAATGATAAACATCGGGTAGTGCTAATGGCGTGAGGCATTGTGGGGAAATACTAATAGAGTGAAACTGTGGGGAATTACTGATGGAGTGACACAGTGAGATAGGGCTGATGGAGTGACATACTGTGGGGAGTACTGATGGAGTGACACCCTTCGTGGTAGTACTGATGGAGTGATAATGGATTGTTCTGATGGAGTGACACACGTACTGATGCAATGATAACCCGAGTGATATTCCTGATGGTGCGATGCTCTATGGGGAGGCACTGATGGAGTGGCACAGTGTAGGGTAGTACAGATGGAGTGACAAACTATATTTTATTACTGACACTGTGGTACACTGTGGGTAGTGCTGGTGGAGTGACACGCTTTGAGGTAGTACTGATGGAATGGCGCACTATGTGGCAGTACTGACGCAATAGCATATTGTGGAATAGTACTGATTGTGTGACACCCTGCGGTGTAGCACTGTTGGATAGACATATACCAGAGTAATACTGGTGGATTGAAGCACTGTGTGGTAGTACTGATGGAAGGACTCATTGTGTAGTACTGATGGAGTGACACACCGTTGGATAGTCCTGATAGAGTGACACTCCTGTGTGGTAGTACAAATGGAATAATACACAAGGTGGTACTGATGTTGAAAAACTGTGGGTGTGTATTGATAGAATGGTATACAGTGCGGTAGTACCGATGAGTGACACGCACTGGGGTTGTACTGATGGAGTGACATAGTGTGTTGCAGTAATGATCGTCTAACACACTGCAGGCTTGTATTGATGGAGAGATAACCAGTGGGGTGGTATTGAGCAATACGCTATGGGGTTGTACTAGTGAAGTGACAAACTGTGGGCGGGCACTGATGGAGTAAAACATTTTTGTGTATTACTGATAGAGTGACACGTGTGCTGTCGTACTGATGGAGCAACAAACGACATGGTAGTACTGATGTCGTGGCACACTGTGGGATAGTATTAATGGTGTGAAACTAAATGGGATACTACTGATGCAATGACACATTATAGGGTAGTTCTGATGGAGTGACACATTGAGGGGGAGAACTGATCGGATGATGCACTGTGGGATAGTACTGATGGAATGACTATCCATTTGCTAGAACTGATGCAATTGCATTCTATGGGATAGTATCGAATGAATGACACGTAGTGATGCAGTAATGATGGAGTATCCGACGATGTTGTACTGATGGAGTGATACGCTGTGCGATAATATGTATTATTAGCATCCTGTGGGGTAGTAGTGAAGGACTGGTATATTTTGGGGTAGTACTGATATAGTGACACAGTCGATGGTATTATTGAAGGGGTGAAAAACTGTGGGTAGATCTGATGATATTACATACTGAAGGTGGTACTGACAGAGTGAAACACTTCGGGAAGAAATGATGGAATGACGCACGGTGGGGTTGTACTGATGAGAGTGACACGCTCTTGGGTTCTGCTGATGGAGCAACATGTAGTACTGATGGAGTGACAGACTGTGAAGTAGTATTGATGGAGTAACCTAACGTAGGGTAGTGTTGAAGTAATGGCACTTTCTTGGGTAGTTCTGATGGGGTGACACACTGCGGTAGTACGGATGTCGTGACATAATGTGGGATGGAATTGATGGAGTGACACTGTGCGGTAGCACTGATGGAGAGACGCACTGTAGGGTAGTACTGGTGTAATGGTATACTGTTGGATAGTACTGATGGAGTGACGCACTGTGGGGTAGTACTGGTGTAACGGTATACTGTTGGATATTACTGATGGAGTGACGCACTGTAGGGTAGTACTGGTGTAATGGTATACTGTTGGATAGTACTGATGCAGTGACATCGGCGAGACCAAGCGCAAGCTCGACGATCGTTTCGCTGAACAGCTCCACACAGTCCTACCTGATCTCCCGGTTGCTCAGCACTTTAACTAACCCCCGCTCCCCCATTCCCAATCTGAACTTTCTGTCCCGGGCATCCTCCATTGTCAGAGTGAGGCCCAGCGCAAATTGGAGGAACAGCACCTCATACTTCGCTTGGGCAGCTAACATACCAGCGATATGAACATTGACTTATCTAACTTCAATTAACCGTTGCTTCGCCTCTCTCTCCATCCCCCCTCCTTCCCAGTTCTACCACCAGTCTCAATGTCTCCAACAAAATTATATCTCTTTCCCGCCGACCTCTCCGACATCAGTCTAAAGAAGGGTCTCGACCCGAAACGTCATTTTTTCTCTCCAGAGATGCAGCCTGTCTCGTTGAGTTACACCAGCATTTTGTGTCTACCTTCGATTTAAACCAGCATCTGCATTTCTTTCTTACACGAAGTACAAGGCACGGCAGGACTTTCGGCCCATAATGGCTGTACCGAACATGAGACGACCAACCTTACCTGCCTGCTCACAATGCATATCCCTTCATTACCTGAAAATCTGAACTTGTCTTAAATATCACTATTGTATCTGCCTCCAACACCAGTGGAGTGGGTGGTAAGATTTTAGGACCCGTTATACAGGATGATGTGACAGAGTACTTATAAGTGCACGATGAAATAGGGATAAGTTGGCATGACTTTGTGAAGGGAAGGTCGTGTTTGATAAATTTGCTGGAATTATTTGAAGAAGTGAATAGCAAGACTGCCAAAGGAGAGACAGTAGATGTTGTTTACTTTGATTCTCAGAAAACCTTTGACCAGGTGTCACAAGATGGCTGCTTAGGAAGATGAGAGCCCACGGGGTCAAAGGGCAGATACCAGCATGGATAACTGGTTGGCTGGATGGCAGAAGACAAAGAGTGGCAATAAAGGGGGATTTTTTTTCTCGTTGGCTAACAGTAACTAGTGGAGATCTTCAAGGATCGGTGTTTGTCCGCTACTCCACGTTTTATATTATGATTTGGACGAGGGGATTGAAGGCTTTGTGGCCAAGTTTGCGGATGTTACGAAAAGAGGTGGAAGGGCAGGTAGTTTAGAGAAAGCATGGACTCCGCAGAAGGACTTGGACATGTTGGGGGAATGGGCAGACAAGTGGCAGATGGAATATAGTGTAGCAAAGTGCGGAGTACTGCATTTTGGTAGTAGGAATAATGGCGTAGACTATTGTCTAAGTGGGGAAATAATCCATAAATCGGAAGTGCAAAGGGCCTTGGGAGTGCTGGTTAAGGATTCCCTAAATTTTTATCTGCAAGTTGAATCGGTGAGAATGATCAGCCATGATCACATTGAATGGTGGTGCTGGCTCGAAGGGCCGAATGGCCTGCTACTGCACCTATTGTCTATTGTCTATTGTCTAATGGAAGCAAACTCAATGCTTGCATTTATTTCAAGAGGACTTGTATACAGAAACACGGATGTAATGTTGAGGCTATACAGCCATATAACCATATAACCATATAACAATTACAGCACGGAAACAGGCCCGTTCGGCCCTACCAATCCACGCCGACCACTTTCTCTGACCTAGTCTCATCTGCCTGCTATCAGACCATAACCCTCCAATCCCCTCCCATCCATATACCTATCCAATTTACTCTTAAATAATAAAATCGAGCCTGCCTCCACCACTTCCACCGGAAGCTCATTCCACACAGCCACCACCCTCTGAGTAAAGAAGTTACCCCTCATGTTACCCCTAAACTTTTGTCCCTTAATTCTGAAGTTATGTCCCCTTGTTGGAATCTTCCCCACTCTCAAAGGGAAAAGCCTACCCACGTCATCTCTGTCCGTCCCTCTTAAAATTTTAAAAACCTCTATCAAGTCCCCCCTCAACCTTCTACGCTCCAAAGAATAAAGACCCAACCTGTTCAACCTCTCTCTGTAGTTTAAGTGCTGAAACCCAGGCAACGTTCTAGTAAATCTCCTCTGTACCCTCTCCATTTTGTCGACATCCTTCCTATAATTTGGCGACCAGAACTGCACACCATACTCCAGATTCGGCCTCACCAATGCCCTGTACAATTTTAACATTACACCACAACTTCTATATTCGATGCTCTGATTTATAAAGGCAAGCATACCAAACGCCTTTTTCACCACCCTATCCACATGAGATTCCACCTTCAGGGAACAATGCAGATATTCCTAAATCCCTCGCTTCCACTGCATTCCTCAATTCCCTACCATTTACCCTGTACGTCCTATTTTGATTTTTCCTACCAAAATGCAGCACCTCACACTTATCAGCATTAAACTCCATCTGCCATCTTTCAGCCCACCCTTCCAAAATGCCCAAGTCTCTCTGTAGACTTTGAAAATCTACTTCATTATTAACTACACCACCTATCTTAGTATCATCTGCATACTTACTAATCCAATTTGCCACACCATCATCCAGATCATTAATGTAAATGACAAACAACAGTGGACCCAACGCAGATCCTTGGGGTACTCCACTAGACACTGGCCTCCAACCTGACATACAGTTGTCAACCATGACCTTCTGGTATCTCCCATTCAGCCATTGTTGAATCCATCTTGCAACCTCACTATTAATACCCAACGATTTAACCTTCTTAATCAACCTTCCATGTGGAACCTTGTCGAATGCCTTACTAAAGTCCATATAGGCAACATCCACAGCCTTCCCCTTATCAATTTCCCTGGTAACCTCTTCAAAAAATTCAAGAAGTTTAGTTAAACATGACCTTCCAGGCACAAATCCATGTTGACCGTTTTTAATAAGGCATAATATAAGAAAATTACTGCAGATGCTGGTACAACTCGATTTATTCACAAAATGCTGGAGTAACTCAGCAGGTCAGGCAGCATCTCGTGAGAGAACGAATGGGTGACGTTTCGGGTCGAGACCCTTCTTCAGACCGAATAAGGCATTGTTTATCCATGTGATTATATATATTGTCCCGAAGTATCTTTTCCATTCATTTTCCCACCACAGACGTCAAACTAACAGGTCTATAATTGCTAGGTTTACTTTTAGAACCCTTTTTAAACAAAGGCACAACATGCGCAATGCGCCAATCTTCCGGCACCATCCCCGTTTCTAATGACGTTTGAAATATTTCCGTCATAGCCCCTGCTATTTCTGCACTAACTTCCCTCAATGTCCTAGGGAATATCCTATCAGGACCTGGAGACTTATCCACTTATATATTTTTCAAAAGTGTCCGTACCTCCTCTTCTTTAATCCTCATAATTTCCATCACTACTCTACTTGTTTCGCTTACCTCACATAATTCAATATCCTTCTCCTCGGTGAATACCGAAGAAAAGAAATTGTTTAATATCTCCCCCATTTCTTCCGGCTCAGCACATAGCTGTCCACTCTGACTCTCTAATGGACCAATTTTATCCCTCGCTATCCTTTTGCTATTGACATATCTGTAGAACCCCTTGGGGTTTACTTTTACTTTACTTGCCAAAGCAACCTCATATCTTTTTTTCGCTTTTCTAATTTCCTTCTTAAGATTCATTTTACATTCTTTATATTCCTCAAGAACCTCATTTACTCCCTGCCGCTTATATTTATTGTATATCTCCCTCTTTTTCCGAACCAAGTGTCCAATTTCCCTGGAAAACCACGGCTCTTTCAAATTATTATTCTTTACTTTCCACGGAACAGGGACATAAAGACTCGGCACTCTCAAAATTTCTCCTTTAAATATCCTCCATTTCTCTATTATATCCTTTTCATAAAATAAAATGTCCCATTTCACTCCTTATAAATCCTTTCTCATCTCCTCAAAAGTAGCCTTTCTCCAATCCAAAATCTCAACCCTTGGTCCAGATTGGACCTTCTCCATAATGATATTGAAACTAATGGCATTGTGATCACTAGACCCAAAGTGCTCCTCAACACATACCTCCGTCACCTGACCCGTCTCATTTCCTAACAGGAGGTCCAACACTGCCCCTTCTCTGGTAGGCACCTCTACGTATTGCTGCAAGAAACTATCCTGCACACATTTTACAAACTCCAAACCATCCAGCCCTTTAACTGAATGTGATTCCCAGTCTCTGTACGGAAAATTGAAATCACCCACAATCACTACTCTGTGCTTACTACTAATATCTGCAATCTCCTTACATATTTGCTCTTCCAATTCTCGTTCCCTATTTGGCGGTCTATAATACACCCCTATAAGTGTTGCTAATAAGCCTTTCTCATTTCTGAGTTCCACCCAAACAACCTCCCTAATCGAGCCTTCTAGTCTGTCCTGCCAAAGCACTGCTGTGATATCCTCCCTGACAAGCAATGCAGCACCCCCACCTCTTGCCACTCCGATTCTATCACATCTGAAACAATGAAATCCTGGAATATTTAATTGCCAATCGCAACCCTCCTGCAACCATGTTTCACTGATCGCCACAATATCATACTTCCATATGTCAATCCAGGCTCTAAGCTCATCCACCTTTCTTACAATGCTCCTAGCATTAAAATATACACATTTAAGGGACCCATCATTTCTTATTCTCAGTTTATTTCTTTTCACTTCTTTCTCTCCTACATATTGGTTCTGAGTATTTCCCTTTTCTGCATCCTGCCTCACACACTGCCTATTAGCTATTTGTGTTTAAGTCCCACCCCCCAACCGTACTAGGTTTAAAGTCTCCGCAATTACCTTAGCAAATCTCCCCGCCAGGATATTGGTTCCCCTCATGTTCAGATGCAACCCGTCCTTTTTGTACAGGTCATACTTCCCCCAGAAGAGGTCCCAATGATCCAGAAACTTGAATCCCTGCTCCCTGCACCAGTCCCTCAGCCACGTATTTATCCTCCACCTCACTCCATTCCTATTCTCACTATCCCGTGGTACAGGCAGTAAGCCTGAGATTATCACTTTGGAAGTCCTTTTTTTACACTCTTCCTAGCCCCCTAAATTCTCCTTTCAGGACCTCTTCCCTTATCCTACCTATATTGTTGGTACCTATATGTACCACGACCTCTGGCTCCTCTCCCTCCCTTTTCAGGATATCTTGGATACGTTCAGATACATTCCGGACACTGGCACCAGGGAGGCAAACCATCCGGGTCTCCCGACTGCGCCCACAGAATCGCCTATCTGACCCCCTCACTATAGAGTCCTCTATCACTATCGCTCTCTTCTTCCTTTCCCTACCCTTCTGAGCAACAGGGCCGGACTCCGTGCCAGAGGCCCGGGCGCCGTCGCTGCCCCCAGGTAGGCTGTACTCCCCAACAGTACCTAAACAGGATTATTTATTGCCAAGGGGTACATCCACAGGGGTACTCTCTAGTCCCTGCCTCTGCTCCTTTCCCCCCTAACCGTGACCCACTTGTCTACCTCCCGTGGTCTTGGAGTGACCACCTCTCTATAACTCCTCTCTATAACCTCCTCACTCTCCCTTACCAGACGGAGGTCATCAATCTGCCGCTCCAGGTTCCTAATATGGCCCCTTAGCAGCCGCATCTCGTCGCACCTGGCGCAAATGTGGATGTCTGGAAGACTATCAGACTACCAGATTCCCCACATCCGACACCCAGAACAATAAACTGCCCTGGCACTCATACTCCCCCTTAACCGCTCCAACCGCCAACCCAAAAGAACTGAGTGATCTCCTGGGAGAGGCGAAAAACCGGATAAAAACACAGGCCAATTTGGGAGAAAAAAATCCGGGAAATTCCTCTCCGACCCCAAGCTAGGCGATCGGAACTTGTCCGGGAGATCACACAGGTCTTACTGCTTACTATCCCCCACACAATACTACGGTCTCTGCTGTCTCTCACTCACACACACGCACACTGATTGCTGCTGCTGCTGATTGCTACTGCTACTGCTGCTGCTGCTGCTGATTGCTACTGCCACTGCTGCTGCTGCTGCTGATTGCTACTGCTAATGCTACTGCTGCTGCTGCTGATTGCTACTGCTGCTGCTGATTGCTACTGCTGCTGCTGATTGCTACTGCTACTGCTGCTGCTGCTGATGCTGATTGCTACTCTGCTGCTGCTGATTGCTACTGCTACTGCTGCTGCTGCTGCTGCTGATTGCTATTGCTGCTGCTGCTGCTGATTGCTACTGCTACTGCTACTGTTAGAAAGGCCGCATTTGGAATATTGTGAGCAATTCAGGGCACCGTATGAGAGGAAATGTGTGCTGGCTCTGGAGAGGGTCAAGAGGAAGTTTACACGAATGATCCCAGCAATAAGTTAACCTATGGCGATCGTTTGTCGGCTCCCGGCTTGTACTCGGAGTTTAGAAGTATGAGGGTGGACCTCATTGAAACATACAGATATGTGAATGGTTTAGATCCAGTGGATGTGTAACGTATGTTTCCACTTGTGGGAGCGTCTCGGACAAGAGATAATTTCCTCAGAATTAATCTATGTTCTCTTTTGAAGATGCTCAGAAATTTATTTAGTCAGAAGGTGATGAATTTGTGGAGTTATTTGCCACAACAGGCTGTGTAGGTCACGTCAGTGGATATTTAAAGACGTAGACAGAAAGATTCTTGATTAATACATGTATAAGAAGTTAAGGGGAGAAGGCAGGGAATGGGGTTTGGAGGGAAAAAGATTTGGCGGATAAGACGATTGGCCGAATGGTCTAATTCTACTCCTATTCCTTATCACCCAATGCCCACCTGCGGTATTGCGTTCGATGCACACACTGCCCCTTGCTTTCCCCGCGCACCTCGTTTAAACTTCATCCCTTTCACCATAAAGGGGTGGCCTTCAATACTTGATATTTCCATCTTGAGAGGAATGTTCTGACTGTTTACCATATCTTTGCCTCTCATAATTTGCTATCGATCTATCAGGTTACTGCCCGAACTCCGATGAACCAGTCCGAGGTCTGGTTGTTGATACGCTCCAGGCGATGTTCTTGTAAACGTCTTGAACACGATTTCCGAAGCGCCCATGTCCTTCGTGTACGAGAGCGAACATAACTGTACACAATGCTGCAAAAGCGGCCGAAATAAAGTTCTCTAAAGTTGAATATTGACATCTGACTCATATTCAATGACTCGGTCAAATATAGCAAGCATTCTACGTGGCTAATGTATTACTCTAAACGTACTACCACGATTTGCGTGTTTCGCATTGGGAACTCAAGGTCCATCATAAGCAATGCTGATGCTGCGATGCACTTATCTTGTACAGACAGTGAGGGCTGTTGTGCCTCGATGTTGCAGTGTACTGCTGATGTTCATCCACGGGAGGGCGGTGTAACAGTCTATTGCTACTGTACATGCACTGAGGTGCGCTGTGTGTGGATGTTGCAGTGTGCTGTTGATGTTCATCAAGGGGAGGGCGCTGTGACAGGATATAGGCACTGTACATGCACTGAGGTGCGCTGTGTGTGGATGTTGCAATGTGCTGCTGATGTTCATCCAGGGGAGGGCGCCATGACAGGATATTCCCACTGTACATCCACTGAGGTGCGCTGTGTGTGGATGTTGCAATGTGCTGCTGAAGTTCATCCAGGGGAGGGCGATGTGACAGTCTATTGCACAGGTGTCAAACACAAGGGCCGCGGGCCGAATGCGGCCCGCCACGTCATTTTATGCGGCCCGCGAGAGCTTAATTGGCATTGGTCGTATATCTTTTAAGTTACAGACATTTTTAACTTTCAAACTTTCATTTCTAAACATTTTTTCCAAGTGCTGTGCGTCTGACGTCACCACGCACGGCACGGCCGCTCCTCACTCGCACACACAAGATGGATTGCCGTTAGCGGAGCTGCCCGCCCGCAATCACCGCCTCCCCTCCCCTCCCCTCCCCGCAATCACCGCCTCCCCTCCCCGCTCTCCCACACCCGGGGAACACTGTCTCCCGAGCAGGAGGGAGATGGTCGGACTGATGGTCCTTATCCTCCCCCTCCGGCCCTTCAACCCACGCACGGCGTCCTCGAGTCCCCCCTTCCACCGATGGCGGCGTCGACGAGGGCCGCTGCCACCGACGGCCCGTCGCGACTTCAGACTGCGCGCCTCCCGCAGCGCCTCTCTCCCCTCCCCACACTCCCAGACCGGCCCCGCCCGACTCGAGTAGTCCCACCTCCGCTGCCCGACTCCAGTAGTCCGGGGCTCCCTCCTCCATGCACGCTCGGTAAGTGCCTTTCGCCGCCAACGGCTCCACGGAGCGGAGGGGAGTGGACGTGGGGCCGAGAGGGGGGAGGGAAGGGTGGGGGTAGGATGGGGAGGAGAGAATGGGATTATGGGGGGTGGGGGAGGAGAGAGTGGGGGAAAGGAGGTGGTGCGGAAAGGGGGGGGGAGAGTGAGAGTGGGTGAGGAGAGAGTAGAGGGAGAGTGGGACTGGGAGGGGGACAGCGGGGGTGGTTGGGGGAAAGAGAGGGTAGGGGAAGGGGAACAGTGGGGGTCAGGGAAGAGGGGGTGTGGGAGGAGCAGAGAGTGGGGGTGGGAGGAGCAGAGAGTGGGGGTGGGAGGGAGAGTGGGACTGAGGAGGGGGTGGTAGTGGGGGGGGGTGGGGGGGAAGAGAGTGGGGGTGGGAGGAGCAGAGAGTGGGGATGGGAGGGAGAGTGGGACTGGGGAGGGGGGTGGTGGAAGAGGGTGGGGGGAAGGGGGACAGTGGGGGTCAGGGAAGAGTGGGGGGGAAGCAAAGGGGGAGAAGGTGGGTGGGGGAAGGGGACAGTGAGAGTGAAAGGGGGAGGTGGGGAGGAGGGAGAGGGGAGGGGGTGAGGGAGGAAGGGGAGGAGAGGGGGTGTGGGGGGAGGGGGTGGTGGTGTGGGGAGGGGGTGGTGGTGTGGGGAGGGGGTGGTGGTGGGGAGAAGAGAGAGTGGGGGTGGGAGGGAAGGGGGACGGTGAGGGTCAGGGAAAAAGGGAGAGTGGGGAGGGAGGGAAAGGTGGGTGATGGGGAAGGGGACAGGGAGTGAAAGGAGGGGGAGGAGAAAGGGAGTGTGGGGGGAAGGGGGGTGGTGGTGGGGGAAGAGTAGCGGGGAAGGGGGACAGTGGGGGTGGGGGGAGGGGGACGGTGAGAGTGCAGATGGGGCAAGTGGGTGGAGGGGAGGGTAGGGGTGGGAGGGGGTGAGGAGAGAGTGGGGGAGGTGGGGGTGTGTGGAGGGGTGGGAGGGGGGTGAGGAGAGAGTGGTGGAATCGGGGGTGGAGGGGAGTGGGGGTGGGAGGGAGAGTGCTACTGGGGAGGAGGGTGGGGTGGGGAGGGAAGAGTGCAGGTGGGGAGGAGGGGTGGGGGAAGGGGACAGCAGGGGTGGGGGGGGGGAGGAGGGGGTGTTGGTGGGGGATGAGAGAGTGGGGGTTGGGGAGAAAGGGGACAGTGGGGGTCGGGGAAGATGGGAGAGTGGGGTGTAGGGAGAGGAGCGCTAAGGAGGATTGAGTAGGGGGTTGAGGATGCTACACCAATACAGGAGAGGCATTGGGTCCAAGGCTCCTCGGTCACACCCTCTCCCCTTCCCTGTACCGCCTTTAATTGCGCTCCCCCTCCCCTGGAGGAGCACGGCACCACAGTGAAGGAGAAAGAAGATGGCCGCTGGCAGGACGGTGTCAGAGGCTCCCTCTCCCATTTCCCTTCCTCACCCACCCCTCCCCTCTCCACCTCCCCTCCTCTCTCCCCCCCCCCACCCCCCCCCCCCCCACCCCCCACCCCCCACCCCCCCCCCATTGAATTTTTTTTTTTAAGAGACAATTTATTTTAAAGAAAAAACGCGATTTCCCCAGGTCGCAATGGAAACCCTACGAGGAACGGGCCCAATTTGTCAATTTGCTTACATATATTTTTACATTTATGTTAATGTATGTACAATATTTGTTCATTTCAATAAATAATAATCAAATGCAGACAGTTATTTAACAATATGCTAAGGATTAGTTACATTTATACAGTCTTACAGTTACAACCGGCCCTTTGAGGGCAACCATAATGCTGATGTGGCCCGGGGTGAAAATGAGTTTGACACCCCTGGTCTATTGCTACGGTACATCCACTGGGGTGCGCTGTGTGAGGATGCTGCAGTGCACTGTTAAAAAAGAACACTGGGTACAAAAGACATAGCAGCACAGTTAGTGCACCAAGGCCCATCGAGTCCACTCCTGCATTCTATCATGGCTCTCCTATCGCTCCTACTCAACTCCATTCTCCTGCCGTCTCCCCGTATTTGTCGACATTCTTACGAATCACGACCATGTCCAGCTCCGATTTAAAAATACCCAATGACGGTTTCTACAACTGTCTGGGGCAGAATTCCAAAGATTTACCACCTTCTTACGAAATAAATCTCTCATCATCTCATTTTAAATGTATGTCCTTTTATTCTGAGGCTCGTCAAAAGGTGGTGAATCTGGGGAATGCTGCCACAGACGCCTCTGGAGGCCGTCATTGGGGAATTGACAGGTTTTTAAATTGGGGATGGGCAGGTCTGTGATTAGTAAGAGTGTCAAAGTTGGGGTTGGGTTTGAGTGGGGAAGATAGGGCAGCCATGTTCGAATAGCGGATCAGACTCGGTGAGCCGAGTGACTTACTCAAATGACGTATGAACTTATGAACTCATTACTGACTCCGGGATTGGACGGAGTCTATAGACATAGAAAACATAGAAAATGGGTGCAGGAGGATGCCCTTTGGCCCTTCGAGCCAGCACCGCCATACACTGTGATCATGGCTGATCATGCACAATCAGTAACCTGTGCCTGCCTCCTCCACAAATCCCTTGATTCCGCTCGCCCCTAGAGCTCTAACACTGGTCGCTATTCAAGGATTTGACAATTGACCCGAACGACGACGTCAACACCTTTACAAATGCCATGAGAAAATGTGCGCAGAAATGCGATTCCCGACGCAGTCTAGCCATCTCTCTATCCAGCTAATTGCTATAAGCCACGCTAGCTCTCTAGCTCTCTAGCTGTCTCCCTCTCTAGCCATCTTGCTGTCTAGCTGTCTAGCTATGTGGCTATCTAGCCATCTCGATCTGTAGCTATCAATATAGTTATATATCTACCTGACTAGCTATCCAGCTAAGGTAGACAAAATGCTGGAGTAACTCAGCGGGTCAGGCAGCATCTCAGGAGAGAAGGAATGGGTGACGTTTCGGAGGTCGAGACACTTCTTCAGACTGATGTCAGCAGATGGGGCCGGACAAAGATGGGATATAGACTGAGACAGGAAGACTGGTAGGAGAACTGGGAAGGGGGGGGGTTGAGAGGGAAAGCAGGGACTATCTGAAGTTAGACAAGTCAATGTTGATACCGCTGAGCTGTAAACTACCCAAGCGAAATATGAGGTGCTGTTCCTCCAATTTGCGCTGGGCCTCACTCTGACAATGGAGGAGGCCCAGGACAGAAAAGTCAGATTGGGAATGGGAGCGGGAGTTGAAATGCTGAGCCATCGGGAAATCAGGTTGGTTGAGACGGACTGAGCGGAGGTGTTCAGCGAAACGATCGCCGAGCCTGCGCTTGGTGTCGCCGATTGAGAGACGTTGACACTTGGGACAGTGGATACAGTTGATGAGGTAATGGAGGTGCAGGTGAACATCTGCCTCACCTGGAAAAAATGTTTGGGTCCTTGGATGGATTTGAGGGGGGAGGTAAAGGGATCCGACCCTCGAACAACACCTTTCCCTTTAACTCCCCACGCGACCAACACCTGTCCCTTTACCTCCCCCTCGATCAACACCTGTCCCTTTACCTCTCCCCAACTAGCTTTCTAACCGTCTCGCCAAATAGCCATCTACCTTTCAAGCGATCTAACCATCCAGCCATCTAGCCATCTTAACTAGTCATCTATACGTATAGCTATTTAGTTAGCAATCTAACTATCTAGCTGGGTATCACAAAATGAGGGAATGGGTGACGTTTCTGTTCGGGACCTTTCTTCGGTCTCGACCCGAAACGTCACCCATTCCCTCTCTCCGAGATGCTGCCTGACCTGCTGAGTTACTCCAGCATTTTGTGAAACCTTCGATTTGTACCAGCATCTGCAGTTATTTTCCTAACTACCCAGCTATCTCACGTGCTAGGTAGCTATCTATCTAGCTGGATCTAACAAGATCTCCCTCTCTCACGAGGCACACAGAGGATGAGAGTGAGAGAGCGCACCCCTCAAATAGCTGCCTAGATAGAGAGCTACCTATCTTACTATCAATATATCCAGCTATCTCGCCATACAGATGTCCAGCTTTCTAGCTTTCTAGTATTGCATGTAGATAGCTAGCTAGGTAGTTCGCTATGTTGCTATCGAGATAGCTCACACGCTGTCTGGCAGTCTATCCTGCTGGCTAGCAATATAGCTCTCGAGATAGCTGGATTGATAGCTACAGAGTTAGATATTTTGGTAGCTACATAGCTAGGTCGCTAACGAGACTGATGGCTAGGCAGAGAGATAACTAGATTAGTAGATTGTTAGCCAACCGCTTTGGCGGCCAGATAGCGGTTTAGCTTGGTAGAGCTTTGCTAGATGGCTAGTAAGCTAGGCATCTAGCCAGCCACACCAGTAGATGGCTCAGTAGACATATAGAAAGTGAGTTTTACAGAGATTTAGCACCTATCTAGCTGGATCCAACTAGGACTCTCTCGTTCTCCCGTTCACGCGGACGCCAGAAAGCGAGTGAGCGAGAGAGGGCACTCCACAAAGAGTTGCCTACAAAACTACCTAACTATTTTGCTGTGCAGAGATCCAGCTATCTCGCCAGCCATCTGTCTAACGTTCAAGCTATCTAGCAATGCAGCTATTTAGCTAGGTAGAGAGCAAACACGCTCTCTGGCTGTCTTTCCCGCTGGCTATCAATCTACATAACTTGATATCCAGCTGTCTAGCTGTCATGCTAACTAGTAAAGCAGCTTTCCGCCTATTTAGGGAGCCCGCAACCTATCAATTTGACTATCCATCCAGCTATCCAGCTGTATAGTTAACAGGCTAAATAGCTATCTCTCTAACTAGCTAGCATGCTATCTATCTCTCTATCGAGCTAGCCACCTAGCTATGCACACTCCTAACTATTTACCTAGCTAGCTATCTTACTCTCTAGCTAACTAAATATTTAGATATCTCCCCAGTTATCTAACCCGTTGGCTAGCAATCCAACTATCCATCTATTCAGCTATATAGCTAGCAGTCTAGCTAGCTGTCCAGTGATCTAATTACGGAGCTATCTATCCATTTGTCTCTGTAACAATCAATCTAGCTATTTATTTCTTAATCTGGCCATCTAGCGATTTACATATCTCCTATTGCTATCCAACTATCTAGCTATTTAGCCATGTTATCTATCTAGCTAGCTGCATAGCTATCTAGCTATCTAACTAAGTAGCCAGCTGGCCAACAAGCCTTCTAGCCATCTACTCATCAAGCCATCTCGTTATCTGACTACCCTCCCATCTGGCGTTATTCAGCTCGCCATCTACCCAGCCAGTCAGCTTCCAATTTGGTCAATTAGTCAAGTAGCCAACTAGTCTTTCATCCGTCTAGCCAGATAGCTATTTAGGCATCTAGTCATCCAGTCATCTAGATATATAGCCATTGTGAGCGATCTATCTGGCAATTAATTTGCTAGGTAGCTATCTACAAAGCTAGGTATAGCTAGATCTCCATCTGTGGGCCTCGCGAGAGAGGGAGCGCACCGCATAGAGAGCTGCCTATGTCTCTAGCTAGACAATGGACAATAGGTGCAGGAGGAGGCCGGCAGGAGGCCATTCGGCCCTTCGAGCCTGTACGCACCGCCATTCAATGTGATCATGGCTGATCATTCTCAAACAGTACCCCGTTCCTGCCTTCTCCCCATACCCCCTGACTCCGCTATCCTTAAGAGCTATATCCAGCTCTCTTTTGAATGCATTCAGAGAATTGGCCTCCACTGCCTTCTGAGGCAGAGAATTTCACAGATTCACAACTCTCTGACTGAAATTATTTTTCCTCATCTCAGTTCTAAATGGCCTACCCCTTAATTAAACTGTGGGCCCTTGTTCTGGACTCCCCCAACATTGGGAACATGTTTCCTGCCTCTAACGTGTCCAACCCCTTAATGATCTTATACGTTTCGATAAGATCTCCTCTCATCCTTCTAAATTCCAGTGTATACGAGACTAGTCGCTCCAGTCTTTCAACATATGACAGTCCCGCCATTCCGGGAATTAACCTAGTACACTTACGCTGCACGCCCTCAATAGCAAGAATATCCTTCCTCAAATTTGGAGACCAAAACTGCACACAGTACTCCATGTGCTATCTAGCTAGATCGAAATGGGTCTCTCTCGTTCTCCCTTTCACCCCCCCCCCCCCCCCGAGAGCGAGCGAGCGAGAGACCGCACTCCACAAAGAGCTGCCTACGCAACTAGCTAACTATCTTTGCTATGCAGAGATCCAGCTATCATACTATCACACCATCCATCTGTCTAGCGTTCAAGCTATCTAGCAATGCAGGTATTTGGCTATCTAGAAAGCTAACACGCTATCTGGCTGTCTTTCCCGCTGGTAATCAATCAGGAGCACAGGGGCCTGAGAGGTGACCTCTACAAGCGAAATGGGTATGAGGGGAATAAATTGAGTGAATGCACAGTCTATTTAACAGGGTAGGAAAATCAAGCACGATAGGGCACTTGTTTAATGTGAGAGGTGTTAATGTTTAATACAGATACTTAATTCTGATAGCAATTCATGCATAGACTCATAGTCATAGAATGATACAGAGTGGAAACAGGCCATTCGGCCCAACTTGCCCACACCGGCCAACATGTTCCAGCTACACGACTCCCACCTGGCCGCGTTTGGCCCATATGCCTCCAAATCTGTCCGATCCATGTACTTGTCTAACTGCTTCTTACATGTTTGGACAGTCCCAGCCTCAATGACCTCCTCTGGCAGCTTGTTCCATACATCCACCATCCTTTGCGTGAAAAAGTTACCCACCAGGTTCCTACTAATCTTTTCCACATTCACCTTGAACTTATAAATGATGCAGGAAGGTGTTCTGGAGTAAAATGGATCCCATAGGCAATTATTATTCACTGTGAGGTCGTCTTTGCATCGGGGATGGAATTTCCATTCATGACCCGTTGCCCTGCAAACGGAAGTGCATCTTCCTGATCCCTTTATTGCAGATTCCCACCCCAGACGAGGACAGATCCCAACATGCCCAGATAACATTTAACACCAAGTGACGCCACTCTGTTCACCACCCGCTCTCTGTCTATTCCATTCAGTGGAACCTCTCTCTTCTCTCCCCATCTGTTCCGTCATGAGCTTCATCCAGTCCTCCCGTTCAGGCAGACGGAACATCTTCACTCTGATCCCCAGCCGTGCACTACGTTACACAGGACAATTCACATGTTGCCATTGATCGGCCCCATCATTTAATTTCCAACTTTCTAATCATTGATGCCTTCTGCTCCGTCTCATGGCCCCGAATCTTCAACTTACGTCAGCTGCTTCTATGGATGCTGCATGACTCGCTGAGTTATGTCTCTTTATTCAAGATTACTGCATCTGTATTACAGCATCTGTATTCTCTTTTGAAATTAAAGATTTATATTGTTTGATGACGGAGATTTGTTTCGTCGTCCATTAACTGCTGATTATTGAGATTTGCCACAGTTTTTGTATGCAGCCCGGTCTTCGATTGAGTTGATTTCCTGATAATGCACATTCATATTACGACGCAATGTTCCCCAACGCTTATCCAATCGGACCAATTACTGTGCCTTCGCTGTGTGAAACTGCAAATAGCTTAATAAGAGTTCCACTTCATCGACTGAGGGGAGATCTAATGGAGACCCCGGTCTCCTCAGACCACTGATGTGTTGCTCTTTTCGTTGGTGCTTCGTTCTTAAATCTTTCTGAATGCCAGCAGGAGCACCACCAATAGATGATCGGATGACAAACGATAGCGACAAATGGAACGGCAGGCATACTTACTGGTCGTGTAGACGTACTTACTAGGTCGTGCTTAAGCCCTGCCGAGGGGGATGGGCTGGGGGAAAGAGAGAGTTGTTGATTTTAGTTACCTGTGCATTCCTGAAGCTAGATTGGTTGAGTTCATCGCAAATGATGAACGGTACCATAGGGTTTGGTTCTTAAAGAGAGTTCATGACCGAGTATAATTCATCCGCTGCCACCTTGGTGTTGGCTTTGTGTGGTATGTGGACCGCCGACACGATGGTTGCGGTGAATTGCCCCGGTCGATTAAATGGACGGCACATAGTGAACGGGTATTAGAGACATAGAAACATAGATAAATAGGTGGAGGAGGTGGCCATTTGGCCCTTCGAGCCAGCATCACCATTCATTGTGATCATGGCTGATCATCCACAATCTGTACCCCGTGCCTGCCTTCTCCCCATATCCCTTGATTCCGCTAGCCCCAAGAGCTCTTTCCAACTCACTTTTTTGTTTTGTTTTTTTTAATTAAAAAAATTATTTGTTTTTTATTTTTTACAGAACTTTTTGGAAAACAAACCCCCCCCTCCCCCCCCCCACCCCCCTTATACTAACCCCAAATAAGAAAAAGAAAGATAAGAAAAAAAGATTAAAGACTGCCTGGTTGTTGGTGGTCCTGCACACGCCCCATGGAATTCCAAACAGAATAAACTGTATATGTATATACATCTCTCCCAAAAGAACCATTGTAAATATGAACAATTGTTCTATATATATAGGCCCCTCTTTTGTAGATAAGGACGCCAGATATTTTAAAAAGTATCATATTTGTTCCTTAAATTATAAGTAATTTTTTCAAGTGGGATACAGTTAGAAATTTCATTATTCCAAAGGTCCATACTTAAATAGGAATCAGATTTTCAAGTAACTACGATAGTTTTTTTGGCTACTGCTAATGCAATTTTTATAAATTCTTTCTGATATTTATTCATTTTAAGTTGTGGTCTTATTCCTTCAACATCACCCAATAACAAAAATCTTGGGTTGTATGGAAGTTGTATTCCGATAATCTGTTCTAAAAAACTTCTTAAGTTTGTCCAAAAAGGTTGTATTTTTGAACAGGACCAAGTAGAATGAAAAAAAGTACCAATTTCTTGATTGCACCGAAAACATTGGTCAGATAAACTTGAGTTTATTCTCATTAATTTTTGTGGTGTGATATATAATTGATGCAGAAAGTTATATTGTACTAGTCTAAACCGAACATTTATTGTATTTTTCATACTGTCAAGGCATAGTTTTGACCAATTTGTTCCATCAATATTAATATTCAAATCCGTTTCCCATTTTCGCCTTGATATATGAATTCCTTGTTTAGGAGCCTTTTTTGAATTACCTTATTCCATAATCCGATCAAGTGTTTTAATAATGGAGATTCTTTCAGTCCCCGTATCAATTTAGGTTCCCATTTATATATAAAGTCTTCTGGTATATTTTCTCCTATTTTGTCCAGTTCTATTCTTATCCATGCCGGGTTTTTTTCTTCAAAAAGAGATGCAATAAACCCTCAGTTGGTTTGCTTTATAATAATTCTTAAAGTTCGGAAGTTGTAATCCTCCTGAATCAAACTTCCATGTCAATTTTTCCAACGATATTCTTGACATCTTACCTTTCCAAAGAAATTTCCGCACATATTTATTTAACTCTTGAAAAAACTTCTGTGGTACTTGTATTGGTAATGTTTGGAATAAATATTGTAACTTCGGAAATATATTCATTTTAACGGCATTAACTCTTCCTATTAATGTTATTGGTAATGTCAATTAGATTATATATAATAGAAGTAAAAAAAATTAAATGCATCCAATGAATTGGCCTCCACTATCTTCTGTGGCAGAGAATTCCACAAAGTCACAACTATGTGGGTGATTTTTTTTTTGCACCTCCGTTTCAAATGGCCTCCCCTTTATTCTTAGACAGTGGCCCCTGGTTCTTTCCTTTTCCAGAATCTGACACCATTGAGATAATAATTTCCCTATTTGTTTTCGCCGCCAAAGTGGATAACCCCACATTTATCTACGTCATACTGCATCTGCCTTGCATCTGCCCACACACTCAACCTGTCCAAGTCACCCTGCAACCTCCTAACATCCTCTTCACAGTTCACACCTCCACCTAGCTTTGTGTCATCTGCAAACTTGCCAGTGTTACTTCTAATTCCATCATCCAAGTCATTAATATATAAGGTAAATCGTTGCGCCCCTGCATCGAGCCTTGCGGCACTCCATTCGCCAGTGCCTGCCATTCTGAAAGGGACCCGTTTATTCCTACTCTTTGCTTCCTGTCTGCAAACCAATTATCTATCCATGTCAATACCCTACCCCCAATACCATGTGCTCTAATCCTGCTCACCAATCTCCGTGTGGGAACTTACCAAAGCCTTCCTGAACGTCTAGATACACTACATTCACTGGCTCTCCATCCATTTTATTTGTCACATCCCCCCAAAAATTCAGAAGATAGTCAAGCAGGATTTCCCCATCATAAATCCACGCTGACTTGGACCAATCCTTTTACTGCTATCCAAATGCGCCGTTATTACCTCTTTAATAATTGACTCCACCATCTTCCTCAACACCGATGGTCTATAATTCCCCGTTTTCTCTCTCGCTACCTTCTTGAAAAATGGGTTAACATTCGCTCCCCTCCAATCCACAGGAACTCATCCTGAGTCCATTGGACATTGGAAAATGATCCTCCATGCGTCCACGATTTCTAGAGCCATCTCCTTGAGTACTATGGGATGCAGACCATCAGGCGCTGGGGATTTATCAGCCTTCAGTCCCACTGAACTAAGCTAACTGAACTATTTCGTGGCATAGTCAGCTTGTTCCATAGTGTTTTCCGTCGTGCTGGTTGACTATAACTATGAATAGAGTGGGATTGTGTGACTGGAAGACAGCCGGGGATGAGTCGTGAATTGGCCTCTTATTGCTTTTCCGCGGTTGGGCATAATTTAGAAATCAATCGCACTTGCTTGAAAATAACATTTTATATCAAAGATTCAATTTGTCAACGGTTGCGAGCTGTGCGAAGTTCTATTTTTAGTTTCTCAGACACTGAAGCGCTGACTCTCATTTTCGTTCCATCCCGGGTGAACAATTCCTGGGCGTTGCCCATCTTCCAGCTTTTGGATAATGGGGACATCCCGTGTAGAGAACGAGAACTGATACCCAGCAGTCAATCAATTGGTCATTTGGGGATAATTCCTCGCAGTGGGTAGTTTCCGCATTTCCTTTTCTAAATTTGGTGCGTCTGATCGTCACTATTGCTGCTCTGGAATCTGGGGAAGATACATGCTGTTGTACGACTGCTTTGTTCAGTTATTGATCACAGCACACCAGCTGCCTGCTGAGCAGTCGGCCAGGGTTTGATTACCGGTCACCGCAGTTTGCCCAAAACATGGGCAATCCGCCTCTCTGGGGCAGCGGAGATTTCGTTCAGATCGCAATCAGCGCACGTTCATAAAAAGCAAGAATTTTTAATTGAGTTAAGTGGGTTCCATGGCCAATTATCACTCAATGTGAGCTGGTCCTTGGATCCAGGATGGAAATCTCAACCGTCAGCTTTTCCCGGTAAACCCATGAAAGCATAGAAAAATAGGTGCAGGAGGAAGCCACTTTCCCGATATAGACAGCACCGCCATTTATTGTGATCATGGCTGACCATCCATAATCAGTAACCCGTGCCTGCCTTCTCCCCATATCCCTTGATTCCACTAGCCACTAGAGCTCCATCGAACATGCTTTTAAGTTCATCCAGTGAATTGGCCTCCACTGCCTTCTGTCGCAGAAAATTCCACAAATTCATATCTCTCTGGGTGAAATGGTTTTTCTCACCTCAATTTTTAATGGCTTCCTCTTTATTCTTAGACGGTGGCCCCTGGTTCTGGACTCTCCCAACATTTGGGAACATTTTTCCTGTATCTGGCTTGTCCAGTCCATTCATAATGTTATACGTTTCTATAAGATCCCCTCTCACCCGTCTAAATTCCGACGAAGACAAGCCTAGTCTTCAATCTTTGCTCATACGACAGTCCCGCCATCCCGGGGATTAACCTCCGGAACCTACGCTGCACATGCCTCAGTAGCAAGGATGTCCTTCCTCAAATTAGGAGAGCAAAACTGCACACAATTCTCCAGATGTGGTCTAACCAGGGCCCTATACAACTGCAGAAGGACCGTTTTGCTCCTATACTTATTGCAGCTTTCCACAATTAACTAGGGCAGACCACAACATCCAGACAATATGTTCACACCCAGTGTCGTCAGTCTGTCCCCCACCGTCCCTCTGTCTATTTCGCTCTGTGGAATCTTTCTCCTCACTTCCCATTTGTTCCGTCAGGACCTTCATCATGTCCCCCCGAAAAGACAGACGGAACATCTCATTCCGCCCTCAGTCATACACTATGCTACACAGCACATCCCATGTTCCCCCTGCCTGTCCCCATTATAGCTTTACCTACTTTACTATAATTCAGCTCTCTGTGCTCGACCTCACTGGGAATCGCCCCGCAACGTCGAATGAGACCTGTTGCTTTCACAGACTTGCTTGACCAGCAGAGTTCCTCCAGCGTTCTGTTGCAGGATTCCAGATCCAGTATCTCTATTCCCTTTTGATACGAAACTTTTTTTTCTGTGTTGGTGGAAGATATTTGTTTTCCTCTTCCATCACCTGCTGACCACTGGTCTTTGCCACAGTCTAAACTTGGTTTAGAGATACAGCGCGGAAACAGACCATCCTTAGAACCGATCACAAATCTTCTCACTTGTTTTTCTGTGCATTCTATCGACGGTACTGGGATTATACACTCAACTATTCAAATTAAGGGCTC
>NW_027601398.1:81049-89049 GCF_053455715.1 Rhinoraja longicauda
TCTCTCCCTCCCTCCCTCTCTCTCCCCCAAACAAAAAGCTATGAGCTTTAATTTATAAAATATCTTTTAATAGCAAGAGGTGGATAGCCATCATGCCCCATCTACACTAGTCCCACCCGCCCACACCGTCCAACATGCCCCATCTACACTAGTCCCACCCGCCCACACAGACCAACATGCCCCATCTACACTAGTCCCACCCGCCCACACCGTCCATCATGCCCCATCTACACTAGTCCCACCCGCCCACACTGACCAACATGCCCCATCTACACTAGTCCCACCTGCCCACACCGTCCATCATGCCCCATCTACACTAGTCCAACCTGCCCACACTGTCCATCATGCCCCATCTACACTAGTCCCACCTGCCCACACTGACCAATATGCCCCATCTACACTAGTCCCAACTGCCCACACCGTCCATCATGCCCCATCTACACTAGTCCCACCTGCCCACACTGACCAACATGCCCCATCTACACTAGTCCCACCTGCCCACACCGTCCAACATGCCCCATCTACACTAGTCCCACCTGCCCACACAGACCAACATGCCCCATCTACACTAGTCCCACCTGCCCACACAGACCAACATGCCCCATCTACACTAGTCCCTCCTGCCCACACCGTCCATCATGCCCCATCTACACTAGCCCCACCTGCCCACACTGACCAACATGCCCCATCTACACTAGTCCCACCCGCCCACACCGACCAACATGCCCCATCTACACTAGTCCCACCTGCCCACACCGACCAACATGCACCATCTACACTAGTCCCACCTGCCCACACTGACCAACATGCCCCATCTACACTAGTCCCACCTGACCACACCCACCAACATGCCCCATCTACACTAGTCCCACCTGCCCACACCATCCATCATGCCCCATCTACACTAGTCCCACCTGCCCACACCGACCAACATGCCCCATCTACACTAGTCCCACCTGCCCACACCGACCAACATGCCCCATCTACACTAGTCCCACCTGCCCACACTGACCAACATGCCCCATCTACACTAGTCCCACCTGCCCACACTGACCAACATGCCCCATCTACACTAGTCCCACCTGCCCACACTGACCAACATGCCCCATCTACACTAGTCCCACCCGCCCACACTGACCAACATGCCCCATCTACACTAGTCCCACCTGCCCACACCGCCCAACATGCCCCATCTACACTAGTCCCACCCGCCCACACCGACCAACATGTGCTAGGAGGATGCTAGGAGGCTGCAGAGTGACTTGGATAGATTAGGCGAGTGGGCAAACGCATGGCAGATGCAATATAATGTGGATAAATGTGATCTTATCCACTTTGGCGGCAAGAACAGGAAAGCAGAGTATTACCTGAATGGTGACCGATTGGGAGAAGGGGAGATGCAACGTGACCTGGGTGTCATGGTGCACCAGTCATTGAAAGCAAGCATGCAGGTACAGCAGGCAGTGAAGAAAGCGAATGGTATGTTGGCATTCATAGCAAGAGGATTTGAGTATAGGAGCAGGGAGGTTCTGCTGCAGTTGTACAAGGCCTTGGTGAGACCGCACCTGGAGAATTGTGTGCAGTTTTGGTCTCCTAACCTGAGGAAAGACGTTCTTGCCTTAGAGGGAGTACAGAGAAGGTTCACCAGATTGATCCCTGGGATGGTGGGACTTTCATATGAGGAAAGACTGGATAGACTGGGCTTATACTCGCTGGAATTTAGAAGACTGAGGGGGGATCTTATAGAAACATATAAAATTCTTAAGGGGTTGGAGAGGCTAGATGCGGGAAGATTGTTCCCGATGTCGGGGGAGTCCAGAACCAGGGGTCACAGCTTAAGGATAAGGGGAAGTCTTTTAGGACCGAGATGAGAAAACATTTCTTCACACAGAGAGTGGTGAATCTGATGAATTCTCTGCCACAGAAGGTAGTTGAGGCCAGTTCATTGGCTATATTTAAGAGTTAGATGTGGCCCTTTTTGCTAAAGGGATCAGGGGGTATCGAGAGAAGGCAGGTACAGGCTACTGAGCTGGATGATCAGCCATGATCATATTGAATGTCGGTGCAGGCTCGAAGGGCCGAATGGCCTACTCCTGCACCTATTTTCTATGTTTCTAACATGCCCCATCTACACTAGTCCCACCTGACCACACCGCCCAACATGCCCCATCTACACTAGTCCCACCTGCCCACACCGCCCAACATGCCCCATCTACACTTGTCCCACCTGCCCACACTGCCCTACATGCCCCATCTACACTAGTCCCACCTGCCCACACCGACCAACATGCCCCATCTACACTAGTCCCACCTTCCCACACCGGCCAACATGCCCCATCTACACTAGTCACACCTTCCCACACCGGCCAACATGCCCCATCTACACTAGTCCCACCTGCCCACACCGACCAACATGCCCCATCTACACTAGTCCCACCTGCCCACACCGACCAACATGCCCCATCTACATTAGTCCCACCTGCCCACACCGACCAACATGCCCCATCTACACTAGTCCCACCTGCCCACACCGGCCAACATGCCCCATCTACACTAGTCCCACCTGCCCACACCGGCCAACATGCCCCATCTACACTAGTCCCACGTGCCCACACCGACCAACATGTCCCATCTACACTAGTCCCACCTGCCCACAGCGACCAACATGCCCCATCTACACTAGTCCCACCCGCCCACACAGACCAACATGTGCTAGGAGGATGCTAGGATGCTGCAGAGTGACTTGGATAGATTAGGCGAGTGAGCAAATGCATGGCAGATGCAATATAATGTGGATAAATGTGAGGTTATCCACTTTGGCGGCAAGAACAGGAGAGCAGAGTATTACCTGAATGGTGACCGATTGGGAGAAGGGGAGATGCAACGTGACCTGGGTGTCATGGTGCACCAGTCATTGAAAGCAAGCGTGCAGGTGCAGCAGGCAGTGAAGAAAGTGAATGGTATGTTGGCATTCATAGCAAGAGGATTTGAATATAGGAGCAGGGAGGTTCTGCTGCAGTTGTACAAGGCCTTGGTGAGACCGCACCTGGATATTGTGTGCAGTTTTGGTCTCCTAACCTGAGGAAAGACTTTCTTGCCTTAGAGGGAGTACAGAGAAGGTTCACCAGATTGATCCCTGGGATGGTGGGACTTTCATATGAGGAAAGACTGGATAGACTAGGCTTATACTCGCTGGAATTTAGAAGACTGAGGGGGGATCTTATAGAAACATACAAAATTCTTAAGGGGTTGGAGAGGCTAGATGCGGGAAGATTGTTCCAGATGTTGGGGGAGTCCAGAACCAGGGGTCACAGCTTAAGGATAAGGGGGAAGTCTTTTAGGACCGAGATGAGAAAACATTTCTTCACACAGAGAGTGGTGAATCTGTGGAATTCTCTGCCACAGAAGGTAGTTGAGGCCAGTTCATTGGCTATATTTAAGAGTTAGATGTGGCCCTTTTTGCTAAAGGGATCAGGGGGTATGGAGAGAAGGCAGGTACAGGTTACTGAGCTGGATGATCAGCCATGATCATATTGAATGGCGGTGCAGGCTCGAAGGGCCGAATGGCCTACTCCTGCACATATTTTCTATGTTTCTAACACGCCCCATCTACACTAGTCCCACCTGCCCACACCGGCCAACATGCCCCATCTACACTAGTCCCACCTGCCCACACCGGCCAACATGCCCCATCTACACTAGTCCCACCTGCCCACACCGGCCAACATGCCCCATCTACACTAGTCCCACCTGCCCACACAGACCAACATGCCCCATCTACACTAGTCCCACCTGCCCACACCGCCCAACATGCCCCATCTACATTAGTCCCACCTGCCCACACCGCCCAACATGCCCCATCTACACTAGTCCCACCTGCCCACACCGGCCAACATGCCCCATCTACACTAGTCCCACCTGCCCACACTGACCAACATGCCCCATCTACACTAGTCCCACCTGCCACACCGGCCAACATGCCCCATCTACACTAGTCCCACCTGCCCACACCGACCAACATGCCCCATCTACACTAGCCCCACCTGCCCACACCAGCCATCATGCCCCATCTACACTAGTCCCACCCGCCCACACAGACCAACATGACCCATCTACACTAGTCCCACCTGCCCACACCGACCAACATGCCCCATCTACACTCGTCCCACCTGCCCACACCGACCAACATGCCCCATCTACACTAGTCCCACCTGCCCACACCGACCAACATGCCCCATCTACACTAGTCCCACCTGCCCACACCGACCAACATGCCCCATCTACACTAGTCCCACCTGCCCACACCGACCAACATGCCCCATCTACACTAGTCCCACCTGCCCACACCGACCAACATGCCCCATCTACACTAGTCCCACCTGCCCACACCGACCAACATGCCCCATCTACACTAGTCCCACCTGCCCATACCGACCAACATGCCCCATCTACACTAGTCCCATCTGCCCACACCGACCAACATGCCCCATCTACACTAATCCCACCGGCCCACACCGGCCAACATGCCCCATCTACACTAGTCCCACCTGCCCACAACGACCAACATGCCCCATCTACACTAGTCCCACAACGACCAACATGCCCCATCTACATTAGTCCCACCTGCCCACAACGACCAACATGCCCCATCTACACTAGTCCCACCTGCCCACACCGACCAACATGCCCCATCTACACTAGTCCCACCTGCCCACAACGACCAACATGCCCCATCTACACTAGTCCCACAACGACCAACATGCCCCATCTACACTAGTCCCACCTGCCCACAACGACCAACATGCCGGTTTATAAATTAAAGCTCGTAGCTTTTTGATAAATTTAAAAATTAAAGCTCGTAGCTTTTTGATAAATTTATCAATTAAAGCTCGTAGCTTTTTGATAAATTGATCAATTAAAGCTCGTAGCTTTTTGATAAATTGATAAATTAAAGCTCGTATCTTTTTGATAAATTTATAAATTAAAGCTCGTAGCTTTTTGATAAATTGATCAATTAAAGCTCGTAGCTTTTTGATAAATTTATAAATTAAAGCTCGTAGCTTTTTGAGTTTGTTTGTGTGTGTGTGAATCTCTCTCTCTCTCTCTCCTCTCTCTCCCCTTCCCTCTCTCTCTCCCCCTCCTCTCTCTCCATCTCTTGCTATTAAAAGATATTTTATAAATTAAAGCTCGTAGCTTTTTGATAAATTGATCAATTAAAGCTCGTAGCTTTTTGATAAATTTATCAATTAAAGCTCGTAGCTTTTTGGTAAATTTAAAAATTAAAGCTCATAGCTTTTTGATAAATTTATAAATTAAAGCTCGTAGCTTTTTGATAAATTTAAAATCAAAGCTCGCAGCTTTTTGATAAATTTATAAATTAAAGCTCGTAGCTTTTTGATAAATTTATAAATTAAAGCTCGTAGCTTTTTGGTAAATTTAAAAATGTGTACTGCAAAAGCCAGCGCAGACAGACGAGTTGTTTGCAAAGATACCTGAGGACAGGAAATGCGGCTAGTTTTCCATCTGTGACAATGGCCGAAACTGCCTTCATGTAAAGGTTACCCCAATGTGATAATGGTTTCTATTGTGGTGCCCCCTTGGGTGCCTTGAGCACTGAAACCTGTGCAGAGAGTTTAGCTCAGATAGTTAACTTGGAACAGGTTTATTCCAAATAAAGTAAAGGCATCTGTTTGTGGAATTTGTGTGTGTGTCACCTCAGCTCCTCAATAAATAAAAAGCTGCATGCTGCTAATTGCAGTATTGGGAGCTCAGACCGTCCAAGCCTGGCATCGAACCTGTAACCTCTGCCAACTCCAGCAAGTGGGTAAGCTTCTTGTGTTTTAAATCCATTAGTGTGTTGTCTGTTTTTTTTGTGTTAATTGAATTTAATGTAGTTTAGTTGAACACGGTTCAAATCAATGTAATTCAGTTTAGCTTTATTTAATTTAATGTAGTTTAGTTAAACATGATTCAAACCAATTAAATTCAGTTTAACTTTATTTAATTTAATGTAGTTTAGTTAAACACGGTTCAAATCAATTTAATTCAGTTTAGCTTTATTTAATTTATGTAGTTTAGTTAAACACGGTTCGAATCAATTTAATTCAGTTTAACTTTATTTGATTTAATGTAGTTTAGTTAAACGTGATAGTTCCCTTAGGGAGAGGAGTGGGAGAGAGAGAGAGGGAGGGAGGGAGAGAGAGAGGGAGAGAGAGGGGGAGAGAGAGGAGAGAGAAGAGGGAGAGAGAGAGGGAGTGGGAGAGAGAGCTTTATTTAATTTAATGTAGTGTAGTTTACTAATAGTTCCTTTAGGGAGAAAGAGGGAGAGAGAGAGAGGGGAGAGGAGGGGGAGAGAGAGAGTGTGTGTGTGTGTGAGAGAGAGAGAGAGAGAGAGAGAGAGAGAGAGAGAGAGAGAGAGAGAGAGAGAGAGAGAGAGAGAGAGAGAGAGAGAGAGAGAGAGAGAGAGAGAGAGAGAGAGAGAGAGAGAGAGAGAGAGAGAGAGAGAGAGGGAGAGAGAGAGAGAGAGAGAGAGAGAGAGAGAGAGAGAGAGAGAGAGAGAGAGAGAGAGAGAGAGAGAGAGAGCACAAACAAATTCAAAAAGCTGCGAGCTTTAATTTATAAATAGTTTTTAAACAGTTCACTTTAGTTCTCTGCAGAGTAGTTTAATTCACTAAACCTCATGATAATCAGATTGAATGATTGATTATCTCTCATACACACTCTCTCTCTCTCTCTCGCTCTCTCTTCTCACCCCTCCCAAACTGTTAATATTAAAATGAGGAATCCCTGCATTTGTTAGAGAGAGAGCAAGAGAGAGAGAGAGACTTCAAATAAGGGATTTTGTGTACATTTGGAAATGAATATCTGCATTGAATGTGTAACCTCTGGAAATGTCGGATGGAGTTGTTGAAAAGAGAATGTTTAAAAAAATATTTATTACTTTAAAAAAGTATTTCTTGATATTTTTTTAAAAACGTGCCTGTTTTATTGCTGATGTGATAAAGAATAAACAAGTGTTGTGTGTTATCAAAAATGTTTATTCATGTGGGATTTCTAACTTTAACTAATACAATCTGCATTTTGGAATATGTGGCAGCTTAATTAAATATATTGAGTCAGAGATTTGTCAGTATTGCTCAGCCCTTGTCTGCAGAACCACGGCTTTTCGTTTGATTGACACCTGCCAGTCTGTGCTCAGGGTGATCTACAGGATGGACAATGGTCCAGGAGTTCTTCAAATTGATACCTTGCAGGAATGATTTTGCAAACTGACTCTGAGTGCATCGATCCTATTGGGGTTTTGCAGCACAGTGCATTGAGCTGTCCTTTGTATTATTGGTTCAGGGAGATGCTGTTATGTCTGTTTGGTCCCTCAGGTTGGAGGGGGCAGATAAAAGAGATGGTGATCACAAGCTTGGTGGTAGATCCTCATGGGAAATATTATTGATGTAGGATTCATAACTTGAACTAATACAATCTGCATTTTGGAATATGCAGCAGCTTAAATAAATATTTATTTATGTAGGATTCATAACTTTAACTAATACAATCTGCTATTTTGAAATGTGGGATGGAGTTTTTGAAAATAAAAAGTTAAAAAAATATTTAATATTCTGAAAAAGTATTTTTTGATATTTTTTTTAAAACTTGTTGATGGGATAAAGAATTAAAAAGTGTTGTGTTTTCTCAAAACATTTTATCCAAAATATTTATATATGTAGGATTCATACATGCTTACTGAAATGGCGGGGTTGCTTACTGAAATGGCGGAGGCAGAGGACGGAGCGGCGGGTTTGCTTATTAAAAGGGCGGAGGCAGAGCGCACAGCGGCGGGGTTTGCTTACTAAAATGGCGGAGGCAGAGGACCGGAGCGGCTGGGTTTGCTTAATAAAATGGCGGGGTTTCCTACTGAAATGGCGGGTTGCTTACTAAAATAGCGGGGGCAGAGCGCACGAGCGGCAGGGTTTGCTTACTAACATGGCGGAGGCAGAGGGGGGGAG
>NW_027601398.1:89549-112049 GCF_053455715.1 Rhinoraja longicauda
AGTTTTGTAGGCAACTCTTTGTGGAGTGCCCTTTCTCGCTCACTCGTTTTCTGGCGGCCGCGTGAACGGGAGAACGAGAGAGTCCTAGTCCGATCCAGCTAGATAGGTGCTAAATCTCTGTAAAACTCACTTGCTATCTGTCTACTGAGCCATCTACTGGTGTGGCTGGCTAGATGCCTAGCTCAATAGCCATCTAGCAAAGCTCTACCAAGCTAACCCGCTATCTGGCCGTCAAAGAGGTTGGCTAACAATCTACTAATGTAGTTATCTATCTATCTAGCCATCAGTCTCGTTAGCGACCAAGCTATGGAGTTACCAAAATATCTAACTATGTAGCTATCAATCCAGCTATCTCGAGAGCCACTTTGCTAGCCAGCAGGATAGACTGCCAGACAGCGTGTGAGATATCTCGATAGCAAGATAGCGAACTACCTAGATAGCTATCTACATGCAATGCTAGACAGCTAGAAAGCTGGATATTTGTATGGCGAGATAGCTGGATATATTGATAGTAAGATAGGTAGTTCTCTATCTAGGCAGCTATTTGAGGGGTGCGCTCTCTCTCATCCTCTGTGGGCCTCGTGAGAGAGGAAGATCTTGTTAGATCCAGCTAGATAGATAGCTACCTAGTACGTGAGATAGCTGGATAGTTAGGAAAATAACTGAAGAAGGGTCTCGACCCGAAACGTCACCCATTCCCTCTCTCCTAGATGCTGCATGACCAGCATTTTGTGATACCCAGCTAGATAGTTAGATCGCTAACAAAATAGCTATACGTATAGATGACTAGCTAAGATGGCTGGATGGTTAGATCGCTTGAAAGGTAGATGGCTATTTGGCGAGACGGTTAGAAGGCTAGTTGGGGAGAGGTAAAGGGACAGGTGTTGAAAGAGTGGGAGGTAAAGGGACAGGTGTTGGTCGAGTGGGGAGTTAAAGGGACAGGTGTTATTCGAGGGGCAAGTCCCTTTACCTCCCCCCTCAACTCCATCCAAAGTCCCAAACATTTTTTCCAGGTGAGCAGAGGTTCACCTGCACCACCTCCAACCTCATCAACTGTATCCGCTGTTCCAAGTGTCAACGTCTCTCAATCGGCGACACCAAGCGTAGGCTCGGCGATCGTTTAGCTGAACATCTCCGCTCAGTCCGTCTCAACCAGCCTGATTTCCCGATGGCTCAGCATTTCAACTCCCGCTCCCATTCCCAATCTGACTTTTCTATCCTGGGCCTCCTACATTGTCAGAGTGAGGCCCAGTGCATATTTCGCTTGGGTAGTTTACACCTCAGCGGTATCAACATTGACTTGTCTAACTTCATATAGTCCCTGCTTTCCCTCTCAATCCCCTCCCCCTTCACAGTTCTCCTATCAGTCTTCCTGTCCCTGTCTATATCCTATCTTTGTCCGGCCCCATCCGCTGACATCAGTCTGAAGAAGTGTCTCGACCCCCGAAACGTCACCCATTCATTCTCTCCTGAGATGCTGCCTGACCCGCTGAATTACTCCAGCATTTTGTCTACCTTAGCTAGATAGCTAGTCAGGTAGATATATGACTATATTGAGAGCTACAGATCGAGATGGCTAGATAGCCACATAGCTAGACAGCTAGACAGCTAGAGAGCTAGACAGCTAGAGAGCTAGCGTGGCTTATAGCAATTAGCTGGATAAAGAGATGGCTAGACTGCGTCGGAATCGCATTACTGCGCACATTTTCTCATGGCATTTGTAAAGGTGTTGAGGTCGTCGTTCGGGTCAATTGTCAAAACCTTGAATAGCGACCAGTGTTAGAGCTCTAGGGGCGAGCGGAATTAAGGGATTTGTGGAGGAGGCAGGCACAGGTTACTGATTGTGCATGATCAGCCATGATCACAGTGTATGGCGGTGCTGGCTCGAAGGGCCAAAGGGCATCCTCCTGCACCCATTTTCTATGTTTTCTATGTCTATAGACTCCGTCCAATCCCGGTGTCAGTAATGAGTTCATAAGTTCATACGTCATTTGAGTAAGTCACTAGGCTCACCGAGTCTGATCCGCTATTCGATCATGGCTGCCCTATCTTTCCCACTCAAACCCAACCCCAACTTTGACACTCTTACTAATCACAGACCTGCCCATCCCCAATTTAAAAACCTGTCAATTCCCCAATGACGGCCTCCAGAGGCGTCTGTGGCAGCATTCCCCAGATTCACCACCTTTTGACGAGCCTCAGAATAAAAGGACATACATTTAAAATGAGATGATGAGAGATTTATTTCGTAAGAAGGTGGTAAATCTTTGGAATTCTGCCCCAGACAGTTGTAGAAACCGTCATTGGGTATTTTTAAATCGGAGCTGGACATGGTCGTGATTCGTAAGAATGTCGACAAATACGGGGAGACGGCAGGAGAATGGAGTTGAGTAGGAGCGATAGGAGAGCCATGATAGAATGCAGGAGTGGACTCGATGGGCCTTGGTGCACTAACTGTGCTGCTATGTCTTTTGTACCCAGTGTTCTTTTTTAACAGTGCACTGCAGCATCCTCACACAGCGCACCCCAGTGGATGTACAGTAGCAATAGACCAGGGGTGTCAAACTCATTTTCACCCCGGGCCACATCAGCATTATGGTTGCCCTCAAAGGGCCGGTTGTAACTGTAAGACTGTATAAATGTAACTAATCCTTAGCATATTGTTAAATAACTGTCTGCATTTGATTATTATTTATTGAAATGAACAAATATTGTACATACATTAACATAAATGTAAAATATATGTAAGCAAATTGACAAATTGGGCCCGTTCCTCGTAGGGTTTCCATTGCGACCTGGGGAAATCGCGTTTTTTCTT
The DNA here is from genome assembly GCF_053455715.1 of Rhinoraja longicauda. Classification (NCBI taxonomy): domain Eukaryota; kingdom Metazoa; phylum Chordata; class Chondrichthyes; order Rajiformes; family Arhynchobatidae; genus Rhinoraja; species Rhinoraja longicauda. The sequence continues at coordinate 92,368 of NW_027601398.1, forward strand.
TAAAATAAATTGTCTCTTAAAAAAAAAATTCAATGGGGGGGGGGGGGGGGGGGGGGGGGGGGGAGAGAGGAGGGGAGGTGGAGAGGGGAGGGGTGGGTGAGGAAGGGAAATGGGAGAGGGAGCCTCTGACACCGTCCTGCCAGCGGCCATCTTCTTTCTCCTTCACTGTGGTGCCGTGCTCCTCCAGGGGAGGGGGAGCGCAATTAAAGGCGGTACAGGGAAGGGGAGAGGGTGTGACCGAGGAGCCTTGGACCCAAAGCCTCTCCTGTATTGGTGTAGCATCCTCAACCCCCTACTCAATCCTCCTTAGCGCTCCTCTCCCTACACCCCACTCTCCCATCTTCCCCGACCCCCACTGTCCCCTTTCTCCCCAACCCCCACTCTCTCATCCCCCACCAACACCCCCTCCTCCCCCCCCACCCCTGCTGTCCCCTTCCCCCACCCCTCCTCCCCACCTGCACTCTTCCCTCCCCACCCCACCCTCCTCCCCAGTAGCACTCTCCCTCCCACCCCCACTCCCCTCCACCCCCGATTCCACCACTCTCTCCTCACCCCCCTCCCACCCCTCCACCCACCCCCACCTCCCCCACTCTCTCCTCACCCCCTCCCACCCCTACCCTCCCCTCCACCCACTTGCCCCATCTGCACTCTCAAGGTCCCCCTCCCCCCACCCCCACTGTCCCCCTTCCCCGCTACTCTTCCCCCACCACCACCCCCCTTCCCCCACACTCCCTTTCTCCTCCCCCACCCTCCCCCTCCTTTCACTCCCTGTCCCTTCCCCATCACCCACCTTTCCCTCCCTCCCCACTCTCCCTTTTTCCCTGACCCTCACAGTCCCCCTTCCCTCCCACCCCCACTCTCTCTTCTCCCCACACCACCACCCCCTCCCCACACCACCACCCCCTCCCCCCACACCCCCTCTCCTCCCCTTCCTCCCTCACCCCCTCCACTCTCCCTCCTCCCCACCTCCCCCTTTCACTCTCACTGTCCCCTTCCCCCACCCACCTTCTCCCCCTTTGCTTCCCCCCCACTCTTCCCTGACCCCCACTGTCCCCCTTCCCCCCACCCTCTTCCACCACCCCCCTCCCCAGTCCCACTCTCCCTCCCATCCCCACTCTCTGCTCCTCCCACCCCCACCCTCTTCCCCCCCACCCCCCCCCCCACTACCACCCCCTCCCCAGTCCCACTCTCCCTCCCACCCCCACTCTCTGCTCCTCCCACCCCCACTCTCTGCTCCTCCCACACCCCCTCTTCCCTGACCCCCACTGTTCCCCTTCCCCTACCCTCTCTTTCCCCCAACCACCCCCGCTGTCCCCCTCCCAGTCCCACTCTCCCTCTACTCTCTCCTCACCCACTCTCACTCTCCCCCCCCTTTCCGCACCACCTCCTTTCCCCCCACTCTCCTCCCCCACCCCCCATAATCCCATTCTCTCCTACCCCCACCCTTCCCTCCCCCCTCTCGGCCCCACGTCCACTCCCCTCCGCTCCGTGGAGCCGTTGGCGGCGAAAGGCACTTACCGAGCGTGCATGGAGGAGGGAGCCCCGGACTACTGGAGTCGGGCAGCGGAGGTGGGACTACTCGAGTCGGGCGGGCGGGGCCGGTCTGGGAGTGTGGGGAGGGGAGAGAGGCGCTGCGGGAGGCGCGCAGTCTGAAGTCGCGACGGGCCCTCGTCGACGCCGCCATCGGTGGAGGGGGGGACTCGAGGACGCCGTGCGTGGGTTGAAGGGCCGGAGGGGGAGGATAAGGACCATCAGTCCGACCATCTCCCTCCTGCTCGGGAGACAGTGTTCCCCGGGTGTGGGAGAGCGGGGAGGGGAGGCGGTGATTGCGGGCGGGCAGCTCCGCTAACGGCAATCCATCTTGTGTGTGCGAGTGAGGAGCGGCTGTGCCGTGCGTGGTGACGTCAGACGCACAGCACTTGGAAAAAATGTTTAGAAATGAAAGTTTAAAAGTTAAAAATGTCTGTAACTTAAAAGATATACGACCAATGCCAATTAAGCTCTCGCGGGCCGCATAAAATGACGTGGCGGGCCGCATTCGGCCCGCGGGCCTTGTGTTTGACACCTGTGCAATAGACTGTCACATCGCCCTCCCCTGGATGAACTTCAGCAGCACATTGCAACATCCACACACAGCGCACCTCAGTGCATGTACAGTGGGAATATCCTGTCACAGCGCCCTCCCCTTGATGAACTTCAGCAGCACATTGCAACATCCACACACAGCGCACCTCAGTGCATGTACAGTAGCAATAGACTGTTACACCGCCCTCCCGTGGATGAACATCAGCAGTACACTGCAACATCGAGGCACAACAGCCCTCACTGTCTGTACAAGATAAGTGCATCGCAGCATCAGCATTGCTTATGATGGACCTTGAGTTCCCAATGCGAAACACGCAAATCGTGGTAGTACGTTTAGAGTAATACATTAGCCACGTAGAATGCTTGCTATATTTGACCGAGTCATTGAATATGAGTCAGATGTCAATATTCAACTTTAGAGAACTTTATTTCGGCCGCTTTTGCAGCATTGTGTACAGTTATGTTCGCTCTCGTACACGAAGGACATGGGCGCTTCGGAAATCGTGTTCAAGACGTTTACAAGAACATCGCCTGGAGCGTATGAACAACCAGACGTTGGACTGATTCATCGGAGTTCGGGCAGTAACCTGATAGAACGATAGCAAATTATGAGAGGCAAAGATATGGTAAACAGTCAGAACATTCCTCTCAAGATGGAAATATCAAGTATTGAAGGCCACCCCTTTATGGTGAAAGGGATGAAGTTTAAACGAGATGTGCGGGGAAAGCAAGGGGCAGAATGTGCATCGAACGCAATACCGCAGGTGGGCATTGGGTGATAAGGAATAGGAGTAGAATTAGACCATTCCGCCAATCGTCTTATCCGACAATCTTTTTCCCTCCAAACCCCATTCTCCTGCCTTCTCCCCTTAACTTCTTATACATGTATTAATCAAGAATCTTTCTGTCTACGCTTTTAAATATCCACTGACGTGACCTACACAGCCTGTTGTGGCAAATAATTCCACAAATTCATCACCTCACTAAATATATTTCCGATCATCTTCAAAAGAGAACGTAGATTAATTCTGAGGAAATGAACTATTGTCCGAGACGCTCCACAAGTGGAAACATACTTTCCACATCCACTGGATCTAAACCATTCACATATCTGTATGTTTCAATGAGGTCCACCCTCATACTTCTAAACTCCGAGTGCAAGCCGGGAGCCGACAAACGATCGCCATAGGTTAACTTATTGCTGGGATCATTCTTGTAAACCTCCTCTGGACCCTCTCCAGAGCCAGCACACCTTTCCTCTCATACGGTGCCCAGAATTGCTCACAATATTCCAAATGCGGCCTTTCCAGCAGTAGCAGTAGCAGCAGCAATCAGCAGCAGCAGCAGTAGAAGTAGCAATCAGCAGTAGCAGCAATCAGTGTGCGTGTGTGTGAGTGAGAGAGAGAGCAGAGACCGTGATATTGTGTGGGGGATAGTAAGCAGTAAGACCTGTGTGATCTCCCGGACAAGTTTCGATCGCCTAGCTTGGGGTCGGAGAGGAATTTCCCGGATTTTTTTCCCCAAATTGGCCTGGGTTTTTATCCGGTTTTTCGCCTCTCCCAGGAGATCACTCAATTATTTTGGGTGGGCGGTTGGAGCGGTTAAGGGGGAGTATGAGTGCCAGGGCAGTTTATTGTTCTGGGTGTCGGATGTGGGGAATCTGGGAGTCTGATAGTCTTCCAGATATCCATATTTGCGCCAGGTGCGACGAGATGGGGCTCCTAAGGGACCATATTAGGAACCTGGAGGGCAGGTTGATGACCTCCGTCTGGTCAGGGAGAGTGAGGAGGTTATAGAGAGGAGGTATAGAGAGGTGGTCACTCCAAGACCACGGGAGGTAGACAAGTGGGTCATGGTTAGGGGGGGGGCAAGGAGCAGAGGCAGGGACTAGAGAGTACCCCAGTGGATGTACCCCTTGGCAATAAATACTCCTGTTTAGGTACTGTTGGGGAGTACCTGGGGGCAGCGACGGCGCCCGGGCCTCTGGCACGGAGTCCGGCCCTGTTGCTCAGAAGGGTAAGGAAAGGAAGAAGACAGCGATAGTGATAGGCGACTCTATAGTGAGGGGGTCAGATAGGCGATTCTGTGGGCGCAGTTGGGAGACCCGGATGGTAGTTTGCCTCCCTGGTGCCTGTGTCCGGAATGTATCTGAACGTATCCAAGATATCCTGAAAAGGGAGGGAGAGGAGCCAGAGGTCGTGGTACATATAGGTACCAACAATATAGGTAGGATAAGGGAAGAGGTCCTGAAAGGAGAATTTAGGGGGCTAGGAAGAGAGTTTAAAAAAAAGGACTTCCAAAGTGATAATCTCAGGCTTACTGCCTGTGCCACGGGATAGTGAGAATAGGAATGGAGTGAGGTGGAGGATAAATATGTGGCTGAGGGACTGGTGCAGGGAGCAGAGATTCAAGTTTCTGTATCATTGGGACCTCTTCTGGGGGAAGTATGACCTGTACAAAAAGGACGGGTTGCATCTGAACCTGAGGGGAACCAATATCCTGGCGGGGAGATTTGCTAAGGTAATTGCGGAGACTTTAAACTAGTACGGTTGGGGGGAGGGACTCAAACACAGATAGGTAACAGGCAGTGTGTGAGGCAGGAGGCAGAAAAGGGAAACACTCAGACCCAATATGTAGGAGAGAAAGAAGTGAAAAGAAATAAACTGAGAATAAGAAATGATGGGTACCTTAAATGTGTATATTTTAATGCTAGGAGCATTGTAAGAAAGGTGGATGATCTTAGAGCCTGGATTGACATATGGAAGTATGATATTGTGGCGATCAGTGAAACATGGTTGCAGGAGGGTTGCGATTGGCAATTAAATATTCCAGGATTTCATTGTGTCAGATGTGATAGAATCGGAGGGGCAAGAGGTGGGGGTGTTGCATTGCTTGTCAGGGAGGATATCACAGCAGTGCTTTGGCAGGACAGACTAGAAGGCTCGATTAGGGAGGCTGTTTGGGTGGAACTCAGAAATGAGAAAGGCTTAGCAACACTTATAGGGGTGTATTATAGACCGCCAAATAGGGAACGAGAATTGGAAGAGCAAATATGTAAGGAGATAGCAGATATTAGAAGTAAGCACAGAGTAGTGATTGTTGGTGATTTCAATTTTCCGTACATAGACTGGGAATCACATTCAGTTAAAGGGCTGGATGGTTTGGAGTTTGTAAAATGTGTGCAGGATAGTTTTTTGCAGCAATATGTAGAGGTACCTACCAGAGAAGGGGCAGTGTTGGACCTCCTGTTAGGAAATGAGACGGGTCAGGTCAAGTCAAGTCAATTTATTTGTATAGCACATTTAAAAACAACCCACGTTGACCAAAGTGCTGCACATCTGACTAGGAAAAAAAAAAAAAAGAAACATACAGTGGCAGGCAGCCAAATACAACGGCGCGGCCATCTTGAACAAAATGTTAATTCAATCACCCACAGTCCAACAATAAAAGCACTAAACAGGCACCCAAATTACCCAACCCCAAAAACCCCCCAAAACACAGTCCAACAATAGAAGCATTAAATAGGCATTCAAATCACACACCCTAAAACCCCCAAAAACACAGTCCAACAATAAAAGCATCAAACAGGCACTCAAACCACCCAACCCCAAAAACACACAAAAAAGAAACATCCATCACAGTGAGTCTCCTCCAGTCCTCTCCTCACTGTGATGGAAGGCCACAATGTCTTTCCCTTCTCCTGCTGTCCTCGCCCGCAGTCAGGTTGTTGTGGTTGCAGGCCGCACCGGACGGTCCACAGCGGGCCAAGCCCAAGGCGCGTCGCGTCGCAGCCACTCCCGCAGCCTCCGAAGACGGCCGGCTCCGCCGATGATAAGTCCGATCCGGGGCGGGCGAACACGCTGTCGCTGCCGCTGTTGTTGCACGTCGGGGCGGTCGTGGATCCCGACATTGAAGCCCCCGCCCAGCAGAGAAATATCCCGCAGCCATCCTAGGCCGCGCCGGACGGTGAAATGTCCGCGCCCCAAGCCCCGTGATCCGGGGACGGAGGTATGTGTTGAGGAGCACTTTGGGTCTAGTGATCACAATGCCATTAGTTTCAATATAATTATGGAGAAGGTCCAATCTGGACCAAGGGTTGAGATTTTGGATTGGAGAAAGGCTAATTTTGAGGAGATGAGAAAGGATTTAAAAGGAGTGAAATGGGACATTTTGTTTTAAGAAAAGGATATAATAGAGAAATGGAGGATATTTAAAGGTGATTTTTTGAGAGTACCGAGTCTTTATGTCCCTGTTCCGTGGAAAGGAAAAAATAATAATTTGAAAGAGCCGTGGTTTTCCAGGGAAATTGGACACTTGGTTTGGAAAAAGAGGGAGATATACAATAAATATAAGCGGCAGGGAGTAAATGAGGTTCTTAAGGAATATAAAGAATGTAAAAGGAATCTTAAGAAGGAAATTAGAAAAGCGAAAAAAAGATATGAGGTTGCTTTGGCAAGTAAAGTAAAAGTAAACCCCAAGGGGTTCTACAGATATGTCAATAGCAAAAGGATAGCGAGGGATAAAATTGGTCCATTAGAGAGTCAGAGTGGACAGCTATGTGCTGAGCCAGAAGAAATGGGGGAGATATTAAACAATTTATTTTCTTCGGTATTCACCGAGGAGAAGGATATTGAATTATGTGAGGTAAGCGAAACAAGTAGAGTCGTGATGGAAATTATGAGGGTTAAAGAAGAGGAGGTACGGACACTTTTGAAAAATATAAAAGTGGATAAGTCTCCAGGTCCTGATAGGATATTCCCGAGGACAATGAGGGAAGTTAGTGCAGAAATAGCAGGGGCTATGACGGAAATATTTCAAACGTCATTAGAAACGGGGATGGTGCCGGAAGATTGGGGCATTGCGCATGTTGTGCCTTTGTTTAAAAAAGGTTCTAAAAGTAAACCTAGCAATTATAGACCTGTTAGTTTGACGTCTGTGGTGGGAAAATGAATGGAAAAGATACTTAAGGACAATATATATAATCACATGGATAAACAAGGCCTGATTAGAAACAGTCAACATGGATTTGTGCCTGGAAGATCAAGTTTAACTAATCTTCTTAAATTTTTTGAAGATGTTACCAGGGAAATTGATAAGGGCAAGGCTGTGAATGTTGTCTATATGGACTTCAGTAAGGCATTTGACAAGGTTCCACATGGAAGGTTGATTAAGAAGGTTAAATCGTTGGGTATTAATAGTGAGGTTGCAAGATGGATTCAACAATGGCTGAATGGGAGATACCAGAGGATAATGGTTGACAATTGTATGTCAGGTTGGAGGCCAGTGTCTAGTGGAATACCCCAAGGATCTATGTTGGGTCCACTGTTGTTTGTCATTTACATTAATGATCTGGATGATGGTGTGGCAAATTGGATTAGTAAGTATGCAGATGATACTAAGATAGGTGGTGTAGTTAATAATGAAGTAGATTTTCAAAGTCTACAGAGAGACTTGGGCATTTTGGAAGGGTGGGCTGAAAGATGGCAGATGGAGTTTAATGCTGATAAGTGTGAGGTGCTGCATTTTGGTAGGACAAATCAAAATAGGACGTACAGGGTAAATATTAGGGAATTGAGGAATGCAGTGGAACAGAGGGATCTGGGAATAACTGTGCATTGTTCCCTGAAGGTGGAATCTCATGTGGATAGGGTGGTGAAGAAGGCGTTTGTTATGCTTGCCTTTATAAATCAGAGCATCGAATATAGAATTGGGGTGTAATGTTAAAATTGTACAGGGCATTGGTGAGGCCGGAGTATGGTGTGCAGTTCTGGTCGCCAAATTATAGGAAGGATGTCGACAAAATGGAGAGGGTACAGAGGAGATTTACTAGAACGTTGCCTGGGTTTCAGCACTTAAACTACAGAGAGAGGTTGAACAGGTTGGGTCTTTATTCTTTGGAGCGTAGAAGTTTGAGGGGGGACTTGATAGAGGTTTATAAAATTTTAAGAGAGACGGACAGAGTTGACGTGGGTAGGCTTTTCCCTTTGAGAGTGGGGATGATTCCAACAAGGGGACATAACTTCAGAATTAAGGGACAAAAGTTTAGGGGTAACATGACGGGTAACTTCTTTACTCAGAGGGTGGTGGCTGTGTAGAATGAGCTTCCGGTGGAAGTGGTGGAGGCAGGCTCGATTTTATTATTTAAGAGTAAATTGGATAGGTATATGGATGGGAGGGGATTGGAGGGTTATGGTCTGATAACAGGCAGATGAGACTAGGTCAGAGGAAGTGGTCGGCGTGGACTGGTAGGGCCGAACGGGCCTGTTTCCGTGCTGTAATTGTTATATGGTTATATGGCTGTATAGCCTCAACATTACATCCGTGTTTCTGTATACAAGTCCCCTTGAAATAAATGCAAGCATTGATTTTGCTTCCATTAGACAATAGACATTAGACAATAGGTGCAGGAGTAGGCCATTCGGCCCTTCGAGCCAGCACCACCATTCAATGTGATCATGGCTGATCATTCTCACCGATTCAACTTGCAGATAAAAATTTGGGGAATCCTTAACCAGCACTCCCAAGCCCCTTTGCACTTCCAATTTGTGGATTATTTCCCCACTTAGACGATAGTCTACGCCATTATTCCTACTACCAAATACTCCGCACTCTGCTACACTATATTCCATCTGCCACTTCTCTGCACATTCTCCCAACATGTCCAAGTCCTTCTTCGGAGTCCATGCTTTCTCTAAACAACCTGCCCTTCCACCTATTTTCGTATTATCCGCAAACTTAGCCACAAAGCCTTCAATCCCCTCATCCAAATCATAATATAAAACGTGGAGTAGCGGACAAACACCGATCCTTGAAGATCTCCAATAGTTACTGTTAGCCAACGAGAAACAAATCCCCCTTTATTGCCACTCTTGGTCTTCTGCCATCCAGCCAACCAGTTATCCATGCTGGTATCTGCCCTTTGACACCGTGGGCTCTCATCTTCCTAAGCAGCCATCTTGTGACACCTGGTCAAAGGTTTTCTGAAAGTCAAAGTAAACAACATCTACTGTCTCCTTTGGCTGTCTTGCTATTTACTTCTTCAAATAATTCCAGCAAATTTATCAAACACGACCTTCCCTTCACAAAGCCATGCCAACTTATCCCTATTTCATCGTGCACTTATAAATACTCTGTCACATCATCCTGTATAACGGGTCCTAAAATCTTACCACCCACTCCACTGGTGTTGGAGGCAGATACAATAGTGATATTTAAGAAAAGTTCAGATTTTCAGGTAATGAAGGGATATACATTGTGAGCAGGCAGGTAAGGTTGGTCGTCTCATGTTCGGCACAGCTATTATTAGCCGAAAGTCCTGCCGTGCCTTGTACTTCATGTAGGAAAGAAATGCAGATGCTGGTTTAAATGGAAGGTAGACACAAAATGCTGGTGTAACTCAACGAGACAGGCAGCATCTCTGGAGAGAAAGAATGGATGACGTTTCGGATCGAGACCCTTCTTTAGACTGATGTCAGAGAGGTCGGCGGGAAAGAGATAGAATGTTGTCGGAGACAGTGAGACTGGTGTGAGAACTGGGAAGGAGGAGGGGTGGAGAGAGAGGGGAAGCAAGGGTTAATGGAAGTTAGATAAATCAATGTTCATATCGCTGGTATGTTAGCTGCCCAAGCGAAGTATGAGGTGCTGTTCCTCCAATTTGCGCTGGGCATCACTCTGACAATGGAGGATGCCCAGGACAGAAAGTTCAGATTGGGAATGGAGCAGCGGGGGTGAGTTAAAGTGCTGAGCAACCGGGAGATCAGGTAGGACTGTGTGGAGCTGTTCAGCGAAACGATCGTCGAGCTTGCGCTTGGTCTCGCCGATGTCACTCCAGCAGTAATATCCCACAGTATACCGTTACACCAGTACTACCCCACAGTGCGTCACTCCATCGGTACTATCCCACTTTATACTGTTACACCAGTACTACCCTACAGTGCGTCACTCCATCAGTATTATCCAACAGTATACCGTTACACCAGTACTACCCTACAGTGTGTCACTCCATCAGTACTATCCCACAGTATACCGTTACACCAGTACTACCCTACAGTGCGTCACTCCATCAGTACTATCCAACAGTATACCGTTACACCAGTACTACCCTACAGTGCGTCACTCCATCAGTGCTACCGCACAGTGTCACTCCATCAATTCCATCCCACATTATGTCACAACAACAGTACTACCGCACAATATGTCACCCCATCAGAACTACCACAGAATGTGCCATTACTTCAACACTACCCTACGTTAGGTTACTCCATCAATACTACTTCACAGTCTGTCACTCCATCAGTACTACATGTTACTCCATTAGTCGTACCCAAGAGCGTGTCACTCTCATCAGTACAACCCCACAGTATGTCATTCCATTATTTCTTCCCGACGGTGTTTCACTCTGTCAGTATCACCTTAAGTATGTAATTTCATCAGTTCTACCCACAGTTTTTCACCCCTTCAATAATACCATCGAATGTGTCACTATATCAGTACTACCCCCAAAATATACCAGTCCTTCACTACTACCCCACAGGATGCTAATCCATAAGTATTATCGCTCAGCGTGTCACTCCATCAGTACTACCACATCGTCGGCTACTTCATCATTACTGCATCACAACGTGTCATTCATTCGGTACTATCCCATAGAATGCCATTGCATCAGTACTAGCAAATGGATAGTCATTCCATCAGTACTATCCCACAGTGCGTCATTCGATCAGTTCTCCCCTCAATGTGTCACTCCATCAGAACTACACTATAATGTGTCATTACATCAGTCCTGCCCCATTTAGTTTCACACCATTAATACTATCCGACAGTGTGCCACGACATCAGTACTACCATATCGCTTGTTCCTCCATCAGTACTACCGCACACTGTGTCACTCTATCAGTAATACACCAAAATGTTTTACTCCATCAGTGCCCGCCCACAGTTTGTCACTTCACTAGTACAACCCCAAAGTGTATTGCTGCATATGTACTGCCCACATTGTGTCACTCCATCAACACTACCCCACTGGTTATCACTCCATCAATACAAGCCTACAGTGTGTTAGACGATCATTACTACAACACACTATGTCACTCCATCATTACAACCCGAGAGCGTGTCACTTCATTGGTAGTACCGCACTGTATACCATACCATCAATACACACCCACAGTGTTTTTCAACATCAGTACCACCTTGTGTATCATTCCATTAGTACTACCGCAAACGGTGTCACTCTATCAGTACTATCCAATGGTGTGTCACTCCATCAGTACTACACAATGAGTCCTTCCATCAGTACTACCCCACAGTGTTTCAATGCACCAGTATTACCCTGGAATATGTCTCTCCAACAGTGCTACACCGCAGGGTGTCACTCAATCAGTACTATCCCACAGTATGCCATTGCGTCAGAACTGCCACATAGTGTGTCACTCCATCAGTACTACCTCAAAGTGTGTCACTCCACCAGCACTACCCACAGTGTGCCACTGCATCAGTACTAAAATGTTGTTTGTTACTCTATTTGTACTACCCTACATTGTGCCACTCCACCAGTGCCTCCCCACAGAGCGTCGCACCACCAGGAATATCACTCGGGTTATCGTCGCATCAGTACTACGCCACCGTGTGTCACTCTATCAGTACAATCCATTGATTATCACTCCATCAGTATACCACGCAGCGTGTCACTCCATCAGTACTACCCCACAGTGTCAACCCATCAGTACTTCCTCGCAGTGTCACTCCATCAGTATTCCCCACAGTGTGTCACTCCATCAGTCCTACCTCACTTTGTCACTCCAACAGTAATTCCCCACAGTTTCACTCTATTAGTATTTCTGCATAATGTCTCACTCCATTAGTACTACCCGATGTTTATCATTCAATCAGGACTATCCGTGTGTCACCCCATAAGTGCTGCCACAAATTGTGTCACTCCATCAGTATTGCCGCTCAGTTTGTCACTGCATTAGTACTACACCACAGTTTGTCATCACAATAGTACTACCGCTCAGTGTGTCACTCCGTTGGTGAAACCACACAGTGTCTCACTGCATCAATACAACTCCATGGTGTTGCACTACATCGGCACTGCCCCACATCATGTCACTCCAGTGCAAACCTAGAACGTGTCACTCCATCAATGCTCCCCGCAATATGTTCTTCCATCAGTACTCCCCAGTGTTTCAGGACAAACTTAAATCTGCCATTCCATCCGCATTACCCCACAGTGTGCTAACCCATCGCAGCGACTCCATAGTGTGTAATTCCATCACTGTTTCACCACAGTTTTTCATCGCAACAGTACTACCGCAGAGTGTGTCAGTCCATCAGTATTACTGCGTCACTCCAACAGAATGTGCTATTACATCCGTGCTACCCCACAGTGTGTCATTCCATCAATACACCTCCACAGTAAGTCATTACACCAGTACTACTCCACAGTGTTACACTCCATCAGTACAACACTGGAGCGTGTCACTCCATCAGTACTACCCTGCAATATGTTATTCCATCAGTACTACACCACAGTGATGCACTCCATCAGTACTGCCTTAAGCTTGTTATTCCATTATGTACAACCACATGGACTCATTCAATTAGTATTACCCAACAGCATAACCCTCCATCTGTACTGCCCCACCGTCAGTCCAACTTCAGTGTGGAAGTCACAATGTGCAACCCGACAGTACCACCGAACATTGTGTCAATACTTCGGTACTCGCCCACTGTGCGCCACTCTGTCCATACTACCCCCAGTGTGTCATTCAATCAGCACTACACCGAAGTATGTCACTCCATCAGTACAATCGCGCAGTGTGTCACTCCATCAGTACTGCTCCACAGCGTGTCACTCCATCAGTTTTACCCCAAGGCGAGCAGGAGGATTGTTGGGGAAAAGAGAGAGACGATAGGGAGTACAGTGATGAAAGGAAGAGATAGCGGAGAAGACGAAAGAAGAGATGGAGGGAGAGTTAAGTAACAAAGGGAGAGTGAGAACATGAAAAGAGAGCGGAGTTCAGATCGCGTGGGTTGGCAAAACGGAGCGATGGAAGGGTCAGATAGTTAGAAAGAAACGGAGGGATAAATGCAATGGGAGTGAGAAGGAGGGGGGGGTTAGAAGAGAGAGGTTGACAGAGAGATGGCGGAACCGATAGGAAGAATAGAGATGGTAGGAGAGAGTGATAGTTCAGAGAGAGCGACAGCAGTAAGGATGGAGGGAGAGAGAAAGGGAGGAGGGAGAGAGAAAGGGAGGAGGGAGAGAGAGAAAAGGAGGAGGGAGATGAGCCGCATCATTCGCTGTTTTATTTGGGTTTCGGACAATTCTGAAGCCACAATGTTTCTGTTCTCTGAGTGTGGTGAGTCTTTCGGTCGTTCCTCCTCAGAGGTGACGAAGGCAGAGAATGTTATTGTCCCAGCGCAAAATCAGCCCCACTGCAGGCGAGCAAGGAGTGAATGGTTACCGGCCTCGCCGGGAGTGTGGGGGTGAGGTTGCAGTCAGTTAAGCCGCGATCATATTGAGTGGTGAAGCATAGTGGAGGGGCCACTTTAGTGCGAGGTCATCTGTTGATCTAATCCCTCAACCTGTGGACAAATGTCGCCCAGTCCACCTTCAAACTGGGCACCAGAAGCCATGAAAGGGTCGCTGGAATTTGGGATTGCCTTAGTGAGTGAAACGGATTGAATGAAATCAGACAAACAACATGAGGCGGAGAGTTGGACCTGATGGAGTTTGAAACAATATTCCCTTTGCTGGAACAATGCCGCTCCCAATTTCCATCCCTCAGTATCGCCACAATTCCCAGTCTTTGGAGTTTCTCAATCAATTCCCTGAATAAATCACGACCTGTCTCAGCAGGGATTTCATTTGGCTGATGTCATCTGTTTGCGAATCATTTCAAAATCTCTATTTTTTAACTCTGTTGAAACTTCGCTGTCCCGGTGGAGACGGAAAGTGGTATAAAATCTCCGGGAATGTTCTGCCCCGGCATTTCATTCCAGGACATTACCGGTAGCTCACGGGGACACGTTGCAGGGCAGAGAAAATGGGGGAAAAGCTTTGGGAATATTTCGACGTGGAGAAAATCTTGTACGTGATCATTGCTGCCGTTGGAGTCCCTGGTAAGTGAACAGAACAATTCAAGTTTATAACTCCGTCCGTTAACCGGTGTTGACCTGATTCTGATCATGTTACATGATTCACAACTGATGACCGTTGTACAAGAATATGTGAAGTATATCCTCTCAGTGAAATATTTTTGAATTAACGCTGTGATTTTTCTCATTTTCAGACAGCCGAAACAAACCCTCTTTTTCTCCCACTGCCGGGACCCACTAGAATGTTGTTCTTGCCTTCAGTGGGACCTTGCCCAGAGTTGTCCCAGTGCTCGGGACAGGCAGCTCTCCGGGACGGTGTGACTGGGAAGGGGTTTACATTGTGAAGTTCACTGTGTCTGAGTTATTGATCAGAGTGAACACCCGCTCCTGTGGACACGTCTCACTGTGGAGTCTGTCACAGTCGGATTCCACCGCCTGTTGGTCAATAATTGGATCGATCTCCTGAACCGGTGGCCGCGGATCGACCGTCGTGTGTTGTTACCGAACTGAGGAATGAATCCATTAACGGAGCCACTCTGCTGCCGGATCCTAAGTAGTCCCTGCCTTCTCTCTGAAACCCTCCTCGTCCCCATCAGATGCCGAGTTCCCAGAGCCCTAGTTAAACGCGGCCGGTCACGGTTAAGTCTGTGAAACCGGCCCCATCAGAGACTGTGAGCGGGGTTAACTGTAGACAGGACCATTCCGCCTATTGTAGCGGGCGGCTGCTCGTTCCCTCCCCACCCTTTACCCCGCCCGTCGCCTTATCTCCTCTCCCCTGAAGCAGGCAGGTCGGGCACAGTCGGAGCCGCGTCTGACATTGTTAAACCTGCAGCCGCGCACCGACTCCAACACTCCTGATCTCCAGCTGAAAGTGGAGCCGGTGTTCAGCCCCGGAGACCGTGTTCAGTAATGCCCAGTGTCCATCCCCTTCTCTTTCCGCAGTGAATTTAGTGGCGATTCTGATCCTGTCCCGGGGAAAGTGCGGCCTCTCCACCTGTACCACTCGCTACCTGGTGGCCATGGCAGCGGCCGATCTACTCACCCTGATCACCGAGGTCATTTTGTATCACATCCGATACCATTACTTTTATTGGAGTTTCGTGTCCATCACCCCTGTGTGCAGTGTTAACTATGTACTGAGGTATTCAGCTACAGACTGTTCTGTCTGGTTCACCGTCACTTTCACCTTTGATCGCTTTGTCGCCATTTGTTGCCAGAAGCTGAAAACTGAATATTGCACCGGGAAAACTGCGGCTGCGGTTCTCGCAACAGCCGGCGTTCTGCTGTGTCTGAAAAACGTTCCCCGCTACTTCACAAATGAACCCCGGACAACCATCGACAATGTCCCGTGGGGCTGTGCCCCTGTGGAGAGTTATTACACTGACCCCGGGTGGGTGGCATTTGACTGGATCGACACGGTTTTAACTCCGCTCCTCCCTTTCGCTGTGATCCTGCTGCTCAACGCTCTGACAGTCCGGCACATTTTAGTGGCCAGTCGGGTCCGTCAGGGGCTGAGGGGTCAGAGCAAGGGGGAGAAGCGCAGTGACCCGGAGATGGAGAGCAGGAGGAGGTCTGTGGTTTTACTCTTCACCATCTCCGGCAGCTTCATCCTCCTGTGGCTGACGGTGGTTGTAAACTTCGTCTATTATCAGATCACAGGGATTGGGACTGATCCGAATGATTCCCAATATATCTTTAACTTGGTCGGGTATTTGCTGAGTAATCTCAGCTGCTGCACCAACACATTTATTTACGCGGCGACCCAGTCCAAGTTCAGGGAGCAGGTGAAGAGCGCGGTGAAATATCCGCTCACCTCAGCGCTGCGGCTCATTAATAAACCCGCGCCCTGAGCGCATCCCAGAGGGCGGCCGCAGTCTCTCCGCTCCGGGCTCCGGCTCCTCACATTCACCGCCGCATCTTCCAGCTGTCAGTCCCGGACGGATGGTCCCATCGCCGGCCCCGCTCCAGGACCCCCAGCCTCTCACATTCACCCAATCTCCCCCTTGCTCAAAGATGCAGATTAAGCAGAAAAAATAACACCATTGCCTGTCATATATATTGATCATTTTTAATGACAGTCCCTGATCATTGAAGTGTTTATTTCAGTTTCTACCCCCTCATGCTCACCCCCCCTCCACACTGGGGACAGGTCAGGGGTAGGGTGGGGTGGGCTCTCTCTCTCTCTCTCTCTCTCTCTCTCTCTCTCTCTCCCTCTCCCCCTCTCTCTACCCCGCTCTTTCTCTCTCTCCCTCCCTCCCTTTCTCTCTCTCTCTCTCTCTCTCTCTCTCTCTCTCTCTCTCTCTCTCTCTCTCTCTCTCTCTCTCTCTCTCTCTCTCTCTCTCTCTCTCTCTCTCTTCCTCCTATCCTCCTATCTCTCTCACCCCTCTCTCTCTTCTCCCTCCCTCTCTCTCTCTCTCCACTTAATTTTCATAAATTTATAATAATAAACGATATTAATATTTGATATCCTGCCCCCCCCATCCACTGTAACAAAATCAACAATATATTAAGCTAATATTTGTTATCCCCTCTCTCTCCCTCCCCCTCTCCCCTCTCCCTCTCTCTTCTCTTTCTCTCCCCCCTCCACTTTATAAGAAAACATTAAAAATAATAAATTAAACTTAACTAATATTTGATACCCCCTCAAATATTAGGGGGGTATTAGGGGGAGCTCTTTCTCCCCTGTCACTCTCCCTCTCCACCCTTTCTCTCTATTTTTTCCCCCTTTCTCTCTCTCTCTCCCCTCTCTCAATCTTTCCCTCACCCCTCTCTCTCCTCCCCTCTCTCTTTCCCCTTTTTCTCTCTCCCCCTGTTTTATCACAGTCAGTGAAAATGGCGAGCAGGAATTAATGCAGGAACTTTTTCAAATTGGAAAGAGAGCTGAGAAATAGCAAATGGTGTTTCTTGCAGCACATTTCCCTCCTCCCTTTCTCTCTCCCTCCATCCTTACTGCTGTCCTCTCTTTGAGCTGTGACTCTCTCTCCTATCCTCCCTATTCTCTCTCTCTCTGTGAACCTTTCACCCCTTACCCCTCCCTCCCTCTCACTCTCACTCCATCTCTCCCTCAGTCTCTCTCTATCTATCTGGGCGGCTCGATTGTAATCATGTAGAGTAATGGCGACATCAAGTGGACGTCAAGGGAACTGCAAACAAGCGTGGCCTCCCTCACCAACGCATTGTAAACTGTGATATAACGCCACAACATCTGCACTTAATACCGTAACAAATGAAAGACATCGTGCCCAAACTTCACAGATATCCATCCTAAATGCCGCACGCTATTCCACCGCCCACTTCCCCAGCCGATCAGAATCCCAACCTCATTCTTAATATGTATCTTGGCAATCTACCATCCCACCTGCCTTAAATTGTATTTGTAAAGTTAATAATCATTCCTTGCACCATCTGAATCAATTCGTTGATATAGATGACAGACAGCAATTGTTCCACCGCTGTGTATGTCAATAGTCACGGACCTGCAGTCATAAAGTGTGGAATGGTTAATTCGGTTTGTAGATTCCATGAATCTGTTGTGACCTGCTGTGTGTTCAATGTAAACCAACATCTCCTGTTCCTTGTATCTACATTCTTTATCTCCATGGTGCGGAAGAGAATATAAATGTTGAGCAGGGACGTGCTATATTCAAACGACAGAAGTCAATAAATCACAACTAAACCACGAATTGGACGTTATATGGAAAATGCATATTTCAGGGTCTCTGGGTTGTCACGCCTTTCATTGTCATTGGAGCTCTCTCCCTTAACTCAAGCCCAATGCAACCGCCGAGTAGCAGCTTCACCTGAAGACATCAACATCTTAGCAAAGCTGCAGGAAGCAGTTTCATTTGGATTAATTAATTGGCTGAAAGTGCCGTTGATATCCTGGTACGTTTCTGCATTCTGGTTGTAAAATATAAAAATGTGCGTTTTGCAGATCCATTGTCTGCAGCCTATTTGTGAGATTTCGATAAACTATCCTGAGATCTTCACACGTTTGTAACATGTAGCACGGACCTGAGTTCGATATTGCTTCTTGCATCCTTAACCACTTGATCACACTTTACACTTTCTCATTGGTTTCCTTTAGTGAAACTGGCCTTTCACTGTCAGTTGTGGTCAGAATGGGGGGTTTGGAGCGTAGCCTTCAGATCCCAGTATCTACTGATTTGGAAGCCACTCCGGACAATGAGGCAAGTTTCAACCAGTTGTCCCTCTGTTCTGTGGATGGATGGATGGATGTTAGCACTGTCCCCTGTCTCTGCCTTACTCTCTCTCTCTCTCTCTCTCTCCTCTCTCTCTCTCTCTCTCTCTCTCTCTCTCTCTCTCTCTCTCTCTCTCTCTCTCTCTCTCTCTCTCTCTCTCTCTCTCTCTCTCTCTCTCTCTCTTCCTATCCTCCTATCTTCTCTCACCCCTCTCTCTCTTCTCAATCCCTCTCTCTCCCTCTCCACTTAATTTTCATAAATTTATAATAATAGACGATATTAATATTTGATACCCTGCTCCCCCCATCCACTTTGTAACAAAATTAACAATATATTAAGCTAATATTTGTTATCCCCTCTCTCTCCTCCCTCCCCTCGCCCTCTCTCTCCTCTTTCTCTCCCCCTCCACTGTATAAGAAAACATTAAAAATAATAAATTAAACTTAACTAATATTTGATACCCCCTCTCCCCCTCTTTCTCCCCTGTCACTCTCCCTCTCCACCCTTTCTTTCTCTTTTTCTCCCCTTTCTCCCTCTCTCCCATCTCTCTCTCACCCTCTCTCAATCTTTCGATCACCCCTCTCTCTCTCCTCCCCCTCTCTCTTTCCCCTTTTTCTCTCTCCCCTGTGTTTATCACAGTCAGTGAAAATGGCGAGCAGGAATTAATGCAGGAACTTTTTCAAATTGGAAAGAGAGCTGAGAAATAGCAAATGGTGTTTCTTGCAGCACATTTCCCTCCTCCCTTTCTCTCTCCCTCCATCCTTACTGCTGTCCTCTCTTTGAGCTGTGACTCTCTCTCCTATCCTCCCTATTCTCTCTCTCTCTGTGAACCTTTCACCCCTTACCCCTCCCTCCCCTCTCACTCTCACTCCATCTCTTCCTCAGTTTCTCTCTATCTATCTGGGAGGCTCGATTGTAATCATGTAGAGTAATGGCGACATCAAGTGGACGTCAAGGGAACTGCAAACAAGCGTGGCTTCCCTCAACAACGCATTGTAAACTGTGATATAACGCCACAACATCTGCACTTAATACCGTAACAAATGAAAGACATCGTGCCCAAACTTCACAGATATCCATCCTAAATGCCGCACGCTATTCCACCGCCCACTTCCCCAGCTGATTAAAATCCCAACGTCATTCTTAATATGTATCTTGGCAATCTACCATCCCACCTGCCTTAAATTGTATTTGTAAAGTTAGTAATCATTCCTTGCACCATCTGAATCAATTCGTTGATATAGATGACAGACAGCAATTGTTCCACCGCTGTGTCTGTCAATAGTCACGGACCTG
>NW_027601398.1:117049-129455 GCF_053455715.1 Rhinoraja longicauda
GTATTTTTTTCTATTATCAATTACAATCTTTTTTAAGGGAAAAGTTAGGTAATTCAATGTCTCTATTTCAGATTAAAGGAATTGAATCCTTGATTCAGGGCAAGGGAATAAAAAAAATTATATCTTCAATGTATAAATTATTACAAAAATCTAGTCCAAAGATAGGAATTCAAAAATCAAGACAAAGATGGGAAACAGATCTTAATATTATCATTGATGAACCAAGTTGGGAAAGACTGTGTTTAGATAGTATGAAAAATACTATTAATGTGAGATATAGTTTAGTACAATATAATTTTTTACATCAACTATATTTAACCCCAGAAAAAATTAAACAATTTAAAACCAAACTCATCTGAAATTTGTTTTAGATGCAACCAAGACGTGGGTACTTTTTTACACTCCACATTGGGCATTTCCGAAGGTAACTCCTTTTTGGAAAGACCTAAAACATTTTTTGGAACAATTGATGAATAAGATCATACCAATGGATTGAAGGTTATTTTTATTGGGAGATACAAAAGGAATATTACCAAAGCTAATTTTAGATAAACATCAGGAAAGATTTCTCAAAATAGCAATAGCAATAGCAAAAAAATGTGTAGCGGTCACTTGGAAAGATCAAAATGAAATAAGATTTGAAAGATGGTATGCAGAAATGTGTAGTTGTATCCCATTAGAAAAACTACTTATAATCTGAGAAATGGATATGACTTCTTCTTGAAGGTGTGGAACCCATTCATTTTAAAGCTAGGATTAAGAATTGGAAATATTTAAATTCAGGATTGTTTTGATACCTTTAATAAGAATTTAATAAGAAATTACCCAGAAGTGTCTCATTCTGGACTCCAGGTTTCTTTCTTTCTCTCTTTCTTTCTCTCTTTCTTTTTCCTTCTTTTTAACTGGGGGGGTGGGGGGAAGAAGGGGGGGGGGGGTGGGAGGGGAGATAATACAGAACAATACATGTATAATCGAACACCGAAAAAGTCTGGTCTACCCCAACAGCTGCTGACGACCTTCTACCGCTGCACCATAGAGAGCATCCTAACGCATGGCATCCCTGTGTGGTACCTCAGCTGCACGGAGGCAGAAAGGAAAGCTCTACAGCGGGTAGTCCATAGAGCTCAGAGGGCCATCGGAACACAGCTACCAGACTTGGAGGGCATCTACAACACACGATGCCTCAGAAAAGCCACCAGCATCCACAAAGACCGGTCCCCAGGGCCATAGCTGCTATGAACCGGTCCTGCTGAGCCGGATGGTCACAACGCATAGATCAACTTGCACTTTACCCTGTCCAAAACTCTTACAACTGTTTTGTTTCGTTGGGTTGCTGCTGTCTAAATTACCTAAATTATTGCATCGTATGGGAGGCGCATTCCCAATCTCGTTGTACCCCTGGGTACAATGACAATAAAGATATATTGTATTGTATTGTATAATGTACTATGAAATGTAACTTGTATGAGTTCTGTTAAAACTTAAATAAAATTTATTAAATTTTTTTTAAAGAAAGAGTTTGAATCTGTGGGATTCTCTGCCTCAGAGGGCAGTGGAGGCCAATTCTCTGAATACATTCAAGAGAGAGCTAGATAGAGCTCTTAAGGATAGCGGAGTCAGGGGGTATGGGGAGAAGGCAGGAACGGGGTACTGATTGAGAATGATCAGCCATGATCACATTGAATGGCGGTGCGTACAGGCTCGAAGGGCCGAATGACCTCCTCCTGCACCTATTGTCTATTGAAACATACAGAATAGTGAAAGGCTTGGATAGAGAGGATGTGGAGAGGATGTTTCCACTAGTTGGAGAGTCTAGGACTAGTCATAGCCTCAGAATTAAAGGACAGAGAGTCCTTTAGGAAGGAGATGAGGAGAGATTTCTTTAGTCAGAGGGTGGTGAATCTGTGGGATTCTTTGCCACAGAAGGCTGTGGAGGACAAGTCGGTGGATATTTGTAAGACAGAGATAGATAGATTCTGAATTAGTACAGGTGTCAGAGGTTATGGGGAGAAGGCAGGAGAATGGGGTTGGGAGAGAGAGATAGGTCAGCCATGATTGAATGGCAGAGTAGACCTGATGGGCCGAATGGCCCAATTCTACTCCTATCATGATAACGGCGAGCCGAGGCCTAGCTGGTGGAGTTTGGTGACGAGCTTGGTGGGGGATGAGCGTGTTTGAAGGCAGAGCTAGAGTCAATGAGTAGCATCCTCGCGTACGTGCCCTGTCTCTCCAGGTGAGTCAGGACAGTGCGAAGAGCCAGAGAGATGGCATCCTCTGTGGATGTGTTTGCACATTGACGCGAGTCCAGTGAGTCAGTGATGCTGGATTTGATGTGTGAGAGGGCCAGCCTTTCAAAGCACTTCTGGATAAATGTGAGGTTGTCCACTTTGGTGGCAAGAACGGGAAAGCAGACTATTATCTGAATGGTGGCCGATTAGGAGAAGGGGAGACGCAACGGGACCTGGGTGTCGTGGTGCACCAGTCATTGAAAGTAGGCATGCAGGTGCAGCGGGCAGTGGAGAAAGCCAATGGTATGGTGGCATTCATAGGTAGGGGATTTGAGTATAGGAGCAGGGAGGTTCTGCTGCAGTTGCACAGGGCATTGGTGAGACCGCACCTGGAGTATTGCGTACCGTTTTGGTCTCCTAGTTTGAGTTTAGGAGCAAAGGGGTCCTTCTGCAGTCGTACAGGGCCTTGGTGAGACCGCACCTGGAGTATTGCGTACAGTTTTGGTCTCCTAATCTGAGGAAAGACATTCTTGCCATGGAGGGAGTACAGAGAAGGTTCACCAGATTGATTCCTGGGATGGCAGGACTTTCATATGAAGATAGACTGGATAGACTCGGCTTGTACTCGCTGGAATTTAGAAGATTGAGGGGAGAAACGTACAAAATTCTTAAGGGGTCGGACAGGCTAGATGCGGGAAGATTGTTCCCGATGTTGGGGAAGTCCAGAACCAGGGGTCACAGTTTAAGGATAAAGGGGAAGTCTTTTAGGACCGAGATGAGAACTTTTTTTTCACACAGAGAGTGGGTACTGATTGAGAACGATCAGCCGCGATCACATTGAATGGCGGTGCGTACAGGCTCGAAGGGCCGAATGGCCTCCTCCTGCACCTATTGTGAGAGAGAGGAGGGGGAGAGAGAGATGGAAGGGGAGCCAGCAAGCAAGGACAAACATTGACACAAAGAAACAGTGAGCACATGTGGCGGCCATTTTGTTGAAATAAACAGTGAGCACATGTGGCCCTTCATAAGCCCACAACTTCCCCAAGGCTCAGCGATCCCACCAATTATCAATTAGCAGCCCGCCCGACGGGCGACATTGTCCACACCCAGTCTCCACCTCTTGCTATTAAAAGATATTTTATAAATTAAAGCTCGTAGCTTTTTGAGGTATAAAATATCTTTTTAATAACAAGATTAAATAGCTCTCCCCCTTCTCTTTCCCCTCCTCTCTCTCTCCCCCTCCTCTCTCTCTTCCCCTCCTCTCTCTCCCCCTCCTCCCTCTCCCCCTCCTCTCTCTCCCCCTCCTCTCTCTTCCCCTCCTCTCTCCCTCCCTCACTCCATCCCTCCCTCTCTCCCTCCCTCCCTCTCTCTCCCCCAAACAAAAAACTATGAGCTTTAATTTATAAAATATCTTTTAATAGCAAGAGGTGGATAGCCATCATGCCCCATCTACACTAGTCCCACCCGCCCACACCGTCCATCATGCCCCATCTACACTAGTCCCACCTGCCCACACTGACCAACATGCCCCATCTACACTAGTCCCACCAGCCCACACTGACCAACATGCCCCATCTACACTAGTCCCACCCGCCCACACCGTCCATCATGCCCCATCTACACTAGTCCCACCTGCCCACACTGACCAACATGCCCCATCTACACTAGTCCCACCTGCCCACACTGACCAACA
This sequence comes from Rhinoraja longicauda, assembly GCF_053455715.1. Lineage (NCBI taxonomy): Eukaryota > Metazoa > Chordata > Chondrichthyes > Rajiformes > Arhynchobatidae > Rhinoraja > Rhinoraja longicauda. The sequence goes on from NW_027601398.1 coordinate 120,971, forward strand.
TGCCCCATCTACACTAGTCCCACCTGCCCACACCGTCCATCATGCCCCATCTACACTAGTCCCACCTGCCCACACTGACCAACATGCCCCATCTACACTAGTCCCACCTGCCCACACCGTCCATCATGCCCCATCTACACTAGTCCCACCCGCCCACACAGACCAACATGCCCCATCTACACTAGTCCCACCTGCCCACACCGTCCATCATGCCCCATCTACACTAGTCCCACCTGCCCACACCGTCCAACATGCCCCATCTACACTAGTCCCACCCGCCCACACCGTCCATCATGCCCCATCTACACTAGTCCCACCTGCCCACACTGACCAACATGCCCCATCTACACTAGTCCCACCTGCCCACACTGACCAACATGCCCCATCTACACTAGTCCCACCTGCCCACACCGGCCAACATGCCTGTTTATAATTTAAAGCTCGTAGCTTATTGATAAATTTATAAATTATAGCTCGCAGTTTTTTGATAAATTTATAAATCAAAGCTCGTAGCTTTTTGAGTTTGTTTGTGTGTGTGTGAATCTCTCTCTCTCTCTCCTCTCTCTCCCCTTCCCTCTCTCCCTCCCCCTCCTCTCTCTCCACCTCTTGCTATTAAAAGATATTTTATAAATGAAAGCTTGTAGCTTTTTGATAAATTTATAAATTAAAGCTCGTAGCTTTTTGATAAATTTATTTTATTTGATAAATTCCACTGGAATTCTCTGCTAGTGGAACTCTCTGCCACAGAAGGTAGTTGAGGCCAGTTCATTGGCTATATTTAAGAGGGAGTTGGGTGTGGCCCTTGTGGCTAAAGGGATCAGGGGGTATGGAGAGAAGGCAGGTACAGGATACTGAGCTGGATGTTCAGCCATGATCATATTGAATGGCGGTGCGTACAGGCTAGAAGGGCCGAATGGCCTACTCCTGCACCTATTTTCTATGTTTCTGTTTCTATAAATTAAAGCTCGTAGCTTTTTGAGTTTGTTTGTACGTGGGTGAATCTCTCTCTCTCCCCCTCTCTCTCCCGCCCTCCCCATCTCACACTCCCTCCCTCTCTCTCCCTCCCTCCCTCCCTCCCTCCCTCCCTCCCTTTCTCAAACTCTCCAAAACTATATATTTAAAAAAAAATCTCCACTTTATTCCAGAGCTCAGGGCTACACAATAGAAGCGATTATCACATTGGAGTAACCAGACATGAAGGCAGCTTCGGCGCTTGTTTTACATTCACACCTCCCAGAATGTGTACTGCAAAAGCCAGCACAGACAGACAGACGAGTTGTTTGCAAAGATACATGAGGACAGGGAATGTAGCTAGTTTTAAATCTGGGACAGAGAGTTTGAATCTGGCTATTGAACCTCTGGCAGAACTAATAAGAACAGATTCAGACATTAAAGGATTTAAAGTTAATCAGGAAGATCACAAAATTACTTTATTTGCAGATGATGTCCTAATTTGTCTTACTAGACCATTGGAATCCTTAAGAAAATTATATTTCAGATTGGAAGAATACGGGAAAGTATCAGGATATAAAATTAATAAAGATAAAACTGAAATAATGCCTCTTTTTGAAGGCAATTATGACCAATGTAAAAGAGAAAGTCAGTTTAAATGGCAAAAAGAAGGCATTAAGTACTTAGCAGTTAAAGTAGATAATAAGTTAAATAATTTGTATAAATTAAATTATAAACCACTAATAAAAAAAACAGATGAGGACCTGAAGAAATGGATGAATCTTCCAATTACATTGCTAGGGAGAGTGAACTGTATTAAGATGAATATTTTTCCGAGGATACAGTATTTATTCCAAACACTGCCTATACCTTTGCCAAATAATTTTTTTCAAGAATTGAACAAAATTGTGAGGAATTTTCTTTGGAAAGGTAAAATGCCAAGAGTGTCTCTGGAAAAATTAACGTGGAAATTTGAATTAGGTGGACTGCAATTACCAAATTTTAAAAATTATTATCTGGCAGCACAAATGAGTTTTATTTCATCCTTTTATCAAGAGGGTGGAAAAACAGCATGGGTTAAAATTGAAATGGATAAAATAAAAGAGTTATGTCCAGAAGAATTTATATATAAATGGGAAGCGAAGCTATTAGTTAAGGATAAAGAGTCACCTTTGCTAAAACATTTAATTAATACATTGTTGAAAACAGTTAAAGTTAATGATAAAAGATTTGTTTTAACAGCTAAAACTCCATTAGTAAAAAATAGATTATTGCCGTTTGCTTGGAATAATCAAATACTACAAGTCTGGGAACAGAAGGGTATTCAACATATAGGAGATTGCTATGAAGGAAATAACTTTTTGACATTTTCTCAATTGAGAAATAAATATCAAATTCCAGGGAATAGTATTTTTTTCTATTATCAATTACAATCTTTTTTAAGGGAAAAGATAGGTCATTCAATGTCTCTATTTCAGATTAAAGGAATTGAATCCTTGATTCAGGGCAAGGGAATAAAAAAAATTATATCATCAATGTATAAATTATTACAAAAATCTAGTCCAAAGATAGGAATTCAAAAATCAAGACAAAGATGGGAAACAGATCTTAATATTATCATTGATGAACCAAGTTGGGAAAGATTGTGTTTAGATAGTATGAAAAATACTATTAATGTGAGATATAGTTAACCAATTTAAAACCCACAGAGAGTGGGTACTGATTGAGAACGATCAGCCGCGATCACATTGAATGGCGGTGCGTACAGGCTCGAAGGGCCGAATGGCCTCCTCCTGCACCTATTGTGAGAGAGAGGAGGGGGAGAGAGAGAGGGAAGGGGAGCCAGCAAGCAAGGACAAACATTGACACAAAGAAACAGTGAGCACATGTGGCGGCCATTTTGTTGAAAGAAACAGTGAGCACATGTGGCGGCCATTTTGTCGAAATAAACAGTGAGCACATGTGGCCCTTCATAAGCCCACAACTTCCCCAAGGCTCAGCGATCCCACCAATTATCAATTAGCAGCCCGCCCGACGGGCGACATTGTCCACACCCAGTCTCCACCTCTTGCTATTAAAAGATATTTTATAAATTAAAGCTCGTAGCTTTTTGTGGTATAAAATATCTTTTTAATAACAAGATTAAATAGCTCTCCCCCTTCTCTTTCCCCTCCTCTCTCTCTCCCCCTCCTCTCTCTCCCCCTCCTCTCTCTTCCCCTCCTCTCTCCCTCCCTCACTCCATCCCTCCCTCTCTCCCTCCCTCCCTCTCTCTCCCGCAAACAAAAAACTATGAGCTTTAATTTATAAAATATCTTTTAATAGCAAGAGGTGGATAGCCATCATGCCCCATCTACACTAGTCCCACCCGCCCACACCATCCATCATTCCCCATCTACACTAGTCCCACCTGCCCACACCATCCATCATGCCCCATCTACACTAGTCCCACCCGCCCACACCGTCCAACATGCCCCATCAACACTAGTCCCACCTGCCCACACTGACCAACATGCCCCATCTACACTAGTCCCACCCGCCCACACCGTCCATCGTGCCCCATCTACACTAGTCCCACCTGCCCACACCGTCCATCATGCCCCATCTACACTAGTCCCACCTGCCCACACTGACCAACATGCCCCATCAACACTAGTCCCACCAGCCCACACTGACCATCATGCCCCATCTACACTAGTCCCACCTGCCCACACTGACCAACATGCCCCATCTACACTAGTCCCACCCGCCCACACTGACCAACATGCCCCATCTACACTAGTCCCACCCGCCCACACAGACCAACATGCCCCATCTACACTAGTCCCACCTGCCCACACCGACCAACATGCCCCATCTACACTAGTCCCACCTGCCCACACCGGCCAACATGCCCCATCTACACTAGTCCCACCTGCCCACACCGACCAACATGCCCCATCTACACTAGCCCCACCTGCCTACACCGGCCAACATGCCCCATCTACACTAGTCCCACCTGCTCACACGAGCCATCATGCCCCATCTACACTAGTCCCACCCGCCCACACCGACCAACATGCCCCATCTACACTAGTCCCACCCGCCCACACTGACCAACATGCCCCATCTACACTAGTCCCACCCGCCCACACCGTCCATCATGCCCCATCTACACTAGTCCCACCTGCCCACACCGTCCATCATGCCCCATCTACACTAGTCCCACCTGCCCACACTGACCAACATGCCCCATCTACACTAGTCCCACCTGCCCACACTGACCATCATGCCCCATCTACACTAGTCCCACCTGCCCACACTGACCAACATGCCCCATCTACACTAGTCCCACCCGCCCACACTGACCAACATGCCCCATCTACACTAGTCCCACCCGCCCACACAGACCAACATGCCAAATCTACACTAGTCCCACCTGCCCACACCGACCAACATGCCCCATCTACACTAGTCCCACCTGCCCACACCGGCCAACATGCCCCATCTACACTAGTCCCACCTGCCCACACCGACCAACATGCCCCATCTACACTAGCCCCACCTGCCTACACCGGCCAACATGCCCCATCTACACTAGTCCCACCTGCTCACACCAGCCATCATGCCCCATCTACACTAGTCCCACCCGCCCACACCGACCAACATGCCCCATCTACACTAGTCCCACCTGCCCACACCGTCCATCATGCCCCATCTACACTAGTCCCACCTGCCCACACTGACCAACATGCCCCATCTACACTAATCCCACCTGCCCACACCGACCAACATGCCCCATCTACACTAGTCCCACCCGCCCACACAGACCAACATGTGCTAGGAGGATGGTAGGAGGCTGCAGAGTGACTTGGATAGATTAGGTGAGTGGGCAAATGCATGGCAGATGCAATATAATGTGGATAAATGTGATTTTATCCACTTTGGCGGCAAGAACAGGAAAGCAGAGTATTACCTGAATGGTGACCGATTGGGAGAAGGGGAGATGCAACGTGACCTGGGTGTCATGGTGCACCAGTCATTGAAAGCAAGCATGCAGGTGCAGCAGGCAGTGAAGAAAGTGAATGGTATGTTGGCATTCATAGCAAGAGGATTTGAGTATAGGAGCAGGGAGGTTCTGCTGCAGTTGTACAAGGCCTTGGTGAGACCGCACCTGGAGTATTGTGTGCAGTTTTGGTCTCCTAACCTGAGGAAAGACGTTCTTGCCTTAGAGGGAGTACAGAGAAGGTTCACCAGATTGATCCCTGGGATGGTGGGACTTTCATATGAGGAAAGACTGGATAGACTGGGCTTATACTCGCTGGAATTTAGAAGACTGAGGGGGGATCTTATAGAAACATATAAAATTCTTAAGGGGTTGGAGAGGCTAGATGCGGGAAGATTGTTCCCGATGTTGGGGGAGTCTACAACCAGGGGTCACAGCTTAAGGATAAGGGGGAAGTCTTTTAGGACCGAGATGAGAAAACATTTCTTCACACAGAGAGTGGTGAATCTGTGGAATTCTCTGCCACAGAAGGTAGTTGACGCCAGTTCATTGGCTATATTTAAGAGTTAGATGTGGCCCTTTTTGCTAAAGGGATCAGGGGGTATGGAGAGAAGGCAGGTACAGGCTACTGAGCTGGATGATCAGCCATGATCATATTGAATGGCGGTGCAGGCTCGAAGGGCCGAATGGCCTACTCCTGCACCTATTTTCTATGTTTCTAACATGCCCCATCTACACTAGTCCCACCTGCCCACACCGCCCAACATGCCCCATCTACACTAGTCCCACCCGCCCACACCGACCAACATGCCCCATCTACACTAGTCCCACCTGCCCACACCGGCCAACATGCCCCATCTACACTAGTCCCACCTGCCCACACTGACCATCATGCCCCATCTACACTAGTCCCACCTGCCCACACCGTCCAACATGCCCCATCTACACTAGTCCCACCTGCCCACACCGTCCAACATACCCCATCTACACTAGTCCCAGCTGCCCACACCGGCCAACATGCCCCATCTACACTAGTCCCACCCGCCCACACAGACCAACATGCCCCATCTACACTAGTCCCACCTGCCCACACCGTCCAACATGCCCCATCTACACTATTCCCACCTGCCCACACTGACCAACATGCCCCATCTACACTAGTCCCACCCGCCCACACCGACCAACATGCCCCATCTACACTAGTCCCACCTGCCTACACCAGCCAACATACCCCATCTACACTAGTCCCACCTGCCCACACTGACCAACATGCCCCATCTACACCAGTCCCACCCGCCCACACTGACCAACATGCCCCATCTACACTAGTCCCACCTACCCACACAGACCAACATGCCCCATCTACACTAGTCCCACCTGCCCACACCGACCAACATGCCCCATCTACACTAGTCCCACCTGCCCACACCGTCCAACATGCCCCATCTACACTAGTCCCACCTGCCCACACCGTCCAACATGCCCCATCTACACTAGTCCCACCTGCCCACACCGGCCAACATGCCCCATCTACACTAGTCCCACCTGCCCACACCGGCCAACATGCCTGTTTATAATTTAAAGCTCGTAGCTTATTGATAAATTTATAAATTATAGCTCGCAGTTTTTTGATAAACTTATAAATCAAAGCTCGTAGCTTTTTGAGTTTGTTTGTGTGTGTGTGAATCTCTCTCTCTCTCTCCTCTCTCTCCCCTTCCCTCTCTCTCTCCCCCTCCTCTCTCTCCACCTCTTGCTATTAAAAGATATTTTATAAATGAAAGCTCATAGCTTTTTGATAAATTTATCAATTAAAGCTCGTAGCTTTTTGATAAATTTATTTTATTTGATAAATTCCACTGGAATTCTCTGCCAGTGGAACTCTCTGCCACAGAAGGTAGTTGAGGCCAGTTCATTGGCTATATTTAAGAGGGAGTTAGATGTGGCCCTTGTGGCTAAAGGGATCAGGGGGTATGGAGAGAAGGCAGGTACAGGATACTGAGCTGGATGATCAGCCATGATCATATTGAATGGCGGTGCGTACAGGCTCGAAGGGCCGAATGGCCTACTCCTGCACCTATTTTCTATGTTTCTGTTTCTATAAATTAAAGCTCGTAGCTTTTTGAGTTTGTTTGTACGTGGGTGAATCTCTCTCTCTCCCCCTCTCTCTCCCTCCCTCCCCATCTCACCCTCCCTCCCTCTCTCTCTCTCTCTCTCCCTCCCTCCCTCCCTCCCTCCCTCCCTCCCTTTCTCAAACTCTCCAAAACTATATATTTTTTTAAAATCTCCACTTTATTCCAGAGCTCAGGGCTACACAATAGAAGCGATTATCAGATTGGAGTAACCAGACATGAAGGCAGCATCGGCCCTTGTTTTACATTCACACCTCCGAGAATGTGTACTGCAAAAGTCAGCACAGACAGACAGACGAGTTGTTTGCAAAGATACATGAGGACAGGGAATGTAGCTAGTTTTAAATCTGGGACAGAGAGTTTGAATCTGGCTATTGAACCTCTGGCAGAACTAATAAGATCAGATTCAGACATTAAAGGATTTAAAGTTAATCAGGAAGATCACAAAATTACTTTATTTGCAGATGATGTCCTAATTTGTCTTACTAGACCATTGGAATCCTTAAGAAAATTATATTTCAGATTGGAAGAATACGGGAAAGTATCAGGATATAAAATTAATAAAGATAAAACTGAAATAATGCCTCTTTTTGAAGGCAATTATGACCAATGTAAAAGAGAAAGTCAGTTTAAATGGCAAAAAGAAGGCATTAAGTACTTAGGAGTTAAAGTAGATAATAAGTTAAATAATTTGTATAAATTAAATTATAAACCATTAATAAAAAAAGGAGATGAGGACCTGAAGAAATGGATGAATCTTCCAATTACATTGCTAGGGAGAGTGAACTGTATTAAGATGAATATTTTTCCGAGGATACAGTATTTATTCCAAACACTGCCTATACCTTTGCCAAATAATTAACATGGAAATTTGAATTAGGTGGACTGCAATTACCAAATTTTAAAAATTATTATCTGGCAGCACAAATGAGTTTTATTTCATCCTTTTATCAAGAGGGTGGAAAAACAGCATGGGTTAAAATTGAAATGGATAAAATAAAAGAGTTATGTCCAGAAGAATTTATATATAAATGGGAAGCGAAGCTATTAGTTAAGGATAAAGAGTCACCTTCGCTAAAACATTTAATTAATACATTGTTGAAAACAGTTAAAGTTAATGATAAAAGATTTGTTTTAACAGCTAAAACTCCATTAGTAAAAAATAGATTATTGCCGTTTGCTTGGAATAATCAAATACTACAAGTCTGGGAACAGAAGGGTATTAAACATATAGGAAATTGCTATGAAGGAAATAACTTTTTGACATTTTCTCAATTGAGAAATAAATATCAAATTCCAGGGAATAGTATTTTTTTCTATTATCAATTACAATCTTTTTTAAGGGAAAAGATAGGTCATTCAATGTCTCTATTTCAGATTAAAGGAATTGAATCCTTGATTCAGGGCAAGGGAATAAAAAAAA
>NW_027601398.1:129955-135955 GCF_053455715.1 Rhinoraja longicauda
TTGCCGCCAAAGTGGATAACCTCACATTTATCCACATTATATTGCATCTGCCATGCATTTGCCCACTCGCCTAATCTATCCAAGTCACTCTGCAGCCTCCTAGCATCCTCCTAGCACATGTTGGTCTGTGTGGGCGGGTGGGACTAGTGTAGATGGGGCATGTTGTTCGGTGTGGGCGGGTGGGATTAGTGTAGATGGGGCATGTTGGACGGTGTGGGCAGGTGGGACTAGTGTAGATGGGGCATATTGGTCAGTGTGGGCAGGTGGGACTAGTGTAGATGGGGCATGTTGGCCGGTGTGGGCAGGTGGGACTAGTGTAGATGGGGCATGTTGGCTGGTGTGGGCAGGTGGGACTAGTGTAGATGGGGCATGTTGGTCGTTGTGGGACTAGTGTAGATGGGGCATGTTGGACGGTGTGGGCGGGTGGGACTAGTGTAGATGGGGCATGTTGGTCAGTGTGGGCGGGTGGGACTAGTGTAGATGGGGCATGTTGGCCGGTGTGGGCAGGTGGGACTAGTGTAGATGGGGCATATTAGACGGTGTGGGCAGGTGGGACTAGTGTAGATGTGGCATGTTGGTCAGTGTGGGCAGGTGGGACTAGTGTAGATGGGGCATGTTGGTCAGTGTGGGCGGGTGGGACTAGTGTAGATGGGGCATGTTGGTCAGTGTGGGCAGGTGGGACTAGTGTAGATGGGGCATGTTGGACGGTGTGGGCGGGTGGGACTAGTGTAGATGGGGCATGTTGGTCAGTGTGGGAGGGTGGGACTAGTGTAGATGGGGCATGTTGGTCAGTGTGGGCGGGTGGGACTAGTGTAGATGGGGCATGTTGGTCAGTGTGGGCAGGTGGGACTAGTGTAGATGGGGCATGTTGGACGGTGTGGGCGGGTGGGACTAGTGTAGATGGGGCATGTTGGTCAGTGTGGGCGGGTGGGACTAGTGTAGATGGGGCATGTTGGTCAGTGTGGGCAGGTGGGACTAGTTTAGATGGGGCATGTTGGTCAGTGTGGGCAGGTGGGACTAGTGTAGATGGGGCATTTTGGTCGTGTGGGCAGGTGGGACTAGTGTAGATGGGACATGTTGGACGGTGTGGGCAGGTGGGACTAGTGTAGATGGGGCATGTTGGTCAGTGTGGGCAGGTGGGACTAGTGTAGATGGGGCATGATGGACGGTGTGGGCGGTTGGGACTAGTGTAGATGGGGCATGTTGGTCAGTGTGGGCAGGTGGGACTAGTGTTGATGGGGCATGTTGGTCGGTGTGGGCAGGTGGGACTAGTGTAGATGGGGCATGATGGACGGTGTGGGCAGGTGGGACTAGTGTAGATGGGGCATGATGGACGGTGTGGGCAGGTGGGACTAGTGTAGATGGGGCATGATGGACGGTGTGGGCGGGCGGGACTAGTGTAGATGGGGCATCATGGCTATCCACCTCTTGCTATTAAAAGATATTTTATAAATTAAAGCTCATAGTTTTTTGTTTGGGGGAGAGAGAGGGAGAGAGGGAGGGATGGAGTGAGGGAGGGAGAGAGGAGGGGAAGAGAGAGGAGGGGGAGAGAGAGGAGGGGGAGAGAGAGAGGAGGGGAAAGAGAAGGGGGAGAGCTATTTAATCTTGTTATTAAAAAGATATTTTATGCCTCAAAAAGCTACGAGCTTTAATTGATAAAATATCTTTTAATAGCAAGAGGTGGAGACGGTGTGGACAATGTCGCCCGTCGGGCGGGCTGCTAATTGATAATTGGTGGGATCACTGAGCCTTGGGGAAGTTGTGGGCTTATGAAGGGCCACATGTGCTCACTGTTTCTTTGTGTCAATGTTTGTCCTTGCTTGCTAGCTCCCCTTCCCTCTCTCTCTCCCCCTCCTCTCTCTCACAATAGGTGCAGGTGGAGGCCATTCGGCCCTTCAAGCCTGTACGCACCGCCATTCAATGTGATCGCGGCTGATCGTTCTCAATCAGTGCCCACTCTCTGCGGGTTTTAAATTGGTTAATTTTTTCGGGGTTAAATATAGTTGATGTAAAAAATTATATTGTACTAAACTATATCTCACATTAATAGTATTTTTCATACTATCTAAACACAATCTTTCCCAACTTGGTTCATCAATGATAATATTAAGATCTGTTTCCCATCTTTGTCTTGATTAGACTAGATTTTTGTAATAATTTATACATTGATGATATAATTTTTTTTATTCCCTTGCCCTGAATCAAGGATTCAATTCCTTTAATCTGAAATAGAGACATTGAATGACCTATCTTTTCCCTTAAAAAAGATTGTAATTGATAATAGAAAAAAATACTATTCCCTGGAATTTGATATTTATTTCTCAATTGAGAAAATGTCAAAAAGTTATTTCCTTCATAGCAATCTCCTATATGTTTAATACCCTTCTGTTCCCAGACTTGTAGTATTTGATTATTCCAAGCAAACGGCAATAATCTATTTTTTACTAATGGAGTTTTAGCTGTTAAAACAAATCTTTTATCATTAACTTTAACTGTTTTCAACAATGTATTAATTAAATGTTTTAGCAAAGGTGACTCTTTATCCTTAACTAATAGCTTTGCTTTCCATTTATATATAAATTCTTCTGGACATAACTCTTTTATTTTATCCATTTCAATTTTAACCCATGCTGTTTTTCCACCCTCTTGATAAAAGGATGAAATAAAACTCATTTGTGCTGCCAGATAATAATTTTTAAAATTTGGTAATTGCAGTCCACCTAATTCAAATTTCCATGTTAATTTTTCCAGAGACACTCTTGGCATTTTACCTTTCCAAAGAAAATTCCTCACAATTTTGTTCAATTCTTGAAAAAAATTATTTGGCAAAGGTATAGGCAGTGTTTGGAATAAATACTGTATCCTCGGAAAAATATTCATCTTAATACAATTCACTCTCCCTAGCAATGTAATTGGAAGATTCATCCATTTCTTCAGGTCCTCATCTGTTTTTTTTATTAGTGGTTTATAATTTAATTTATACAAATTATTTAACTTATTATCTACTTTAACTGCTAAGTACTTAATGCCTTCTTTTTGCCATTTAAACTGACTTTCTCTTTTACATTGGTCATAATTGCCTTCAAAAAGAGGCATTATTTCAGTTTTATCTTTATTAATTTTATATCCTGATACTTTCCCGTATTCTTCCAATCTGAAATATAATTTTCTTAAGGATTCCAATGGTCTAGTAAGACAAATTAGGACATCATCTGCAAATAAAGTAATTTTGTGATCTTCCTGATTACCTTTAAATCCTTTAATGTCTGAATCTGTTCTTATTAGTTCTGCCAGAGGTTCAATAGCCAGATTCAAACTCTCTGTCCCAGATTTAAAACTAGCAACATTCCCTGTCCTCATGTATCTTTGCAAACAACTCGTCTGTCTGTCTGTGCTGGCTTTTGCAGTACACATTCTGGGAGGTGTGAATGTAAAACAAGGGCCGAAGCTGCCTTCATGTCTGGTTACTCCAATGTGATAATCGCTTCTATTGTGTAGCCCTGAGCTCTGGAATAAAGTGGAGATTTTTTTAAAATATATAGTTTTGGAGAGTTTGAGAAAGGGAGGGAGGGAGGGAGGGAGGGAGGGAGGGAGAGAGAGAGAGAGGGAGGGAGGGTGAGATGGGGAGGGAGGGAGAGAGAGGGGGAGAGAGAGAGATTCACCCACGTACAAACAAACTCAAAAAGCTACGAGCTTTAATTTATAGAAACAGAAACATAGAAAATAGGTGCAGGAGTAGGCCATTCGGCCCTTCGAGCCTGTACGCACCGCCATTCAATATGTTCATGGCTGATCATCCAGCTCAGTATCCTGTACCTGCCTTCTCTCCATACCCCCTGATCCCTTTAGCCACAAGGGCCACATCCAACTCCCTCTTAAATATAGCCAATGAACTGGCCTCAACTACCTTCTGTGGCAGAGAGTTCCACTGGCAGAGAATTCCAGTGGAATTTATCAAATAAAATAAATTTATCAAAAAGCTACGAGCTTTCATTTATAAATTTATCAAAAAGCTACAAGCTTTCATTTATAAAATATCTTTTAATAGCAAGAGGTGGAGAGAGAGGAGGGGGAGAGAGAGAGGGAAGGGGAGAGAGAGGAGAGAGAGAGAGAGAGATTCACACACACACAAACAAACTCAAAAAGCTACGAGCTTTGATTTATAAATTTATCAAAAAACTGCGAGCTATAATTTATAAATTTATCAATAAGCTACGAGCTTTAAATTATAAACAGGCATGTTGGCCGGTGTGGGCAGGTGGGACTAGTGTAGATGGGGCATGTTGGTCAGTGTGGGCAGGTGGGACTAGTGTAGATGGGGCATGATGGACGGTGTGGGCAGGTGGGACTAGTGTAGATGGGGCATGTTGGTCAGTGTGGGCAGGTGGGACTAGTGTAGATGGGGCATGTTGGTCAGTGTGGGCAGGTGGGACTAGTGTAAATGGGGCATGATGGACGGTGTGGGCGGGTGGGACTAGTGTAGATGGGGCATGTTGGTCAGTGTGGGCTGGTGGGACTAGTGTAGATGGGGCATGTTGGTCAGTGTGGGCAGGTGGGACTAGTGTAGATGGGGCATGATGGACGGTGTGGGCGGGTGGGACTAGTGTAGATGGGGCATGATGGACGGTGTGGGCGGGTGGGACTAGTGTAGATGGGGCATGATGGACGGTGTGGGCGGGTGGAACTAGTGTAGATGGGGCATGATGGCTATCCACCTCTTGCTATTAAAAGATATTTTATAAATTAAAGCTCATAGTATTTTGTTTGGGGGAGAGAGAGGGAGGGAGGGAGAGAGGGAGGGATGGAGTGAGGGAGGGAGAGAGGAGGGGAAGAGAGAGGAGGGGGAGAGAGAGGAGGGGGAGAGAGAGAGGAGGGGGTGGGAGAGGAGGGAGAGAGAGAGAGGAGGGGAAAGGGAAGGGGGAGAGCTATTTAATCTTGTTATTAAAAAGATATTTTATACCTCAAAAAGCTACGAGCTTTAATTTATAAAATATCTTTTAATAGCAAGAGGTGGAGACTGGGTGTGGACAATGTCGCCCGTCGGGCGGGCTGCTAATTGATAATTGGTGGGATCGCTGAGCCTTGGGGAAGTTGTGGGCTTATGAAGGGCCACATGTGCTCACTGTTTCTTTGTGTCAATGTTTGTCCTTGCTTGCTAGCTCCCCTTCCCTCTCTCTCTCCCCCTCCTCTCTCTCACAATAGGTGCAGGTGGAGGCCATTCGGCCCTTCGAGCCTGTACGCACCGCCATTCAATGTGATCGCGGCTGATCGTTCTCAATCAGTGCCCACTCTCTGCGGGTTTTAAATTGGTTAATTTTTTCGGGGTTAAATATAGTTGATGTAAAAAATTATATTGTACTAAACTATATCTCACATTAATAGTATTTTTCATACTATCTAAACACAATCTTTCCCAACTTGGTTCATCAATGATAATATTAAGATCTGTTTCCCATCTTTGTCTTGATTAGACTAGATTTTTGTAATAATTTATACATTGATGATATAATTTTTTTTATTCCCTTGCCCTGAATCAAGGATTCAATTCCTTTAATCTGAAATAGAGACATTGAATGACCTATCTTTTCCCTTAAAAAAGATTGTAATTGATAATAGAAAAAAATACTATTCCCTGGAATTTGATATTTATTTCTCAATTGAGAAAATGTCAAAAAGTTATTTCCTTCATAGCAATCTCCTATATGTTTAATACCCTTCTGTTCCCAGACTTGTAGTATTTGATTATTCCAAGCAAACGGCAATAATCTATTTTTTACTAATGGAGTTTTAGCTGTTAAAACAAATCTTTTATCATAACTTTACTGTAATGTATTAATTAACTGTTTAGCCAAAGGTTCTCAACAATCCTTAACAATTAGCTTTGCTTTCCATTAACTATATAAATTCTTCCCCTGACATAACTCTTCTTACCTTTATCCATTTCAATTTTAACCCATGCTGTTTTCCACCCCCTCTTGATAAAAGGATGAAATAAAACTC
>NW_027601398.1:136455-159455 GCF_053455715.1 Rhinoraja longicauda
TAAATAAAGCTCTCTCTCCCCCCTCCCTCTTCTCCCTCTCTCCCTCTCCCTCTCCCTCTCCCTCTCCCTCTCCCTCTCCCTCCTCTCCCTCTCCCTCTCCCTCTCCCTCTCCCTCTCCCTCTCCCTCTCCCTCTCCCTCTCCCCTCTCCCTCTCCCTCTCCCTCTCCCCTCTCCCTCTCCCTCTCCCTCTCCCTCTCCCCCTCCCCCTCCCTCTCTCCCTCCTTCTCTCCCTCCCCCTCTCTCTCCCTCTCTCTCTCCCCTCTCTCTCTCCCACTCCTCTCCCTAAAGGGGACTATCATGTTTAACTAAACTACATTAAATCAAATAAAGTTAAACTGAATTACATTGGTTTGAACCGTGTTTAACTAAACTACATTAAATTAAATAAAGTTAAACTGAATTTAATTGGTTTGAATCATGTTTAACTAAACTACATGAAATTAAATAAGATAAACTGAATTAAATTGATTTGAACCGTGTTTAACTAAACTACATTAAATTAAATAAAGCTAAACTGAATTACATTGATTTGAACCGTGTTTAACTAAACTACATTAAATTCAATTAACACAAAAAAATAGACAACACACTAATGGATTTAAAACACAAGAAGCTTACTCACTTGCAGGAGTTGGCAGAGGTTACAGGGTTCGATGCCAGAGTTGGCCGGTCTGAGCTCCCAATACTGCAATTAGCAGCATGCAGCTTTTTATTTATTGAGGAGCTGAGGTGACACACACACAAATTCCACAAACAGACGCCTTTACCTTATTTGGAATAAACCTGTTCCAAGTTAACTCTCTGAGCTAAACTCTGTGCACAGGTTTCAGTGCTCAAGGCACCCAAGGGTGCTCCACAATAGAAACCATTATCACATTGGGGTAACCTTTACATGAAGGCAGTTTCGGCCATTGTCACAGATGGAAAACTAGCCGCATTTCCTGTCCTCAGGTATCTTTGCAAACAACTTGTCTGTCTGCCTTGCCTTTTGCAGTACACATTTTTAAATTTACCAAAAAGCTACGAGCTTTGATTTTTAAATTTACAAAAAAGCTACGAGCTTTAATTTATAAATTTATCAAAAAGCAACGAGCTTTAATTTATAAATTTATCAAAAAGCTGCGAGCTTTAATTTATAAATTTATCAAAAAGCTACGAGCTTTAATTGATAAATTTATCAAAAAAGCTACGAGCTTTAATTGATAAATTTATCAAAAAGCTACGAGCTTTAATTTATAAACCGCATGTTGGTCGTTGTGGGCAGGTGGGACTAGTGTAGATGGGGCATGTTGGTCGGTGCGGGCAAGTGGGACTAGTGTAGATGGGTCATGTTGGTCGGTGTGGGCAGATGGGGCTAGTGTAGATGGGGCATGTTGGTCGGTATGGGCAGGTGGGACTAGTGTAGATGGGGCATGTTGGTCGGAGTGGGCAGGTGGGACTAGTGTAGATGGGGCATGTTGGTCGGTGTGGGCAGGTGGGACTAGTGTAGATGGGGCATGTTGGTCGGTGTGGGCAGGTGGGGACTAGTGTAGATGGGGCATGTTGGTCGGTGTGGGCAGGTGGGACTAGTGTAGATGGGGCATGTTGGTCGGTGTGGGCAGGGGGGGACTAGTGTAGATGGGGCATGTTGGTCGGTGTGGGCAGGTGGGGACTAGTGTAGATGGGGCATGTTGGTCGGTGGTGGGCAGGTGGGGACTAGTGTAGATGGGGCATGTTGGCCGGTGTGGGCAGGTGGGGCTAGTGTAGATGGGTCATGTTGGTCTGTGTGGGGCGGGTGGGACTAGTGTAGATGGGGCATGATGGCTGGTGTGGGCAGGTGGGGGCTAGTGTAGATGGGGCATGTTGGTCGGCGTGGGCAGGCGGGACTAGTGTAGATGGGGGCATGTTGGCCGGTGTGGGCAGGTGGGGACTAGTGTAGATGGGGCATGTTGGCCGGTGTGGGCAGGTGGGACTAGTGTAGATGGGGCATGTTGACCGGTGTGGGCAGGTGGGACTAGTGTAGATGAGGCATGTTGGCCGGTGTGGGCAGGTGGGACTAGTGTAGATGGGGCATGTTAGAAACATAGAAAATAGGTGCAGGAGTAGGCCATTCGGCCCTTCGAGCCTGCACCGCCATTCAATATGATCATGGCTGATCATCCAGCTCAGTAGCCTGTACCTGCCTTCTCTCCATACCCCCTGATCCCTTTAGCAAAAAGGGCCACATCTAACTCTTAAATATAGCCAATGAACTGGCCTCAACTACCTTCTTTGGCAGAGAATTCCACAGATTCACCACTCTCTGTGTGAAGAAATGTTTCCTCATCTCGGTCCTAAAAGACTTCCCCCTTATCCTTAAGCTGTGACCCCTGGTTCTGGACTCCCCCAACATCGGGAACAATCTTCCCTCATCTAGCCTCTCCAACCCCTTAAGAATTTTATATGTTTCTATAAGATCCCCCCTCAGTCTTCTAAATTCCAGCGAGTATAAGCCTAGTCTATCCAGTCTTTCCTCATATGAAAGTCCCACCATCCCAGGGATCAATCTGGTGAACCTTCTCTGTACTCCCTCTAAGGCAAGAAAGTCTTTCCTCAGGTTAGGAGACCAAAACTGCACACAATACTCCAGGTGCGGTCTCACCAAGGCCTTGTACAACTGCAGCAGAACCTCCCCGCTCCTATACTCAAATCCTCTTGCTATGAATGCCAACATACCATTCACTTTCTTCACTGCCTGCTGCACCTGCATGCTTGCTTTCAATGACTGGTGCACCATGACACCCAGGTCACGTTGCATCTCCGCTTCTCCCAATCGGTCACCATTCAGGTAATACTCTGCTTTCCTGTTCTTGCCGCCAAAGTGGATAACCTCACATTTATCCACATTATATTGCATCTGCCATGCATTTGCTCACTCGCCTAATCTATCCAAGTCACTCTGCAGCATCCTAGCATCCTCCTAGCACATGTTGGTCTGTGTGGGCGGGTGGGACTAGTGTAGATGGGGCATGTTGGTCGCTGTGGGCAGGTGGGACTAGTGTAGATGGGGCATGTTGGTCGGTGTGGGCAGGTGGGACTAGTGTAGATGGGGCATGTTGGCCGGTGTGGGCAGGTGGGACTAGTGTAGATGGGGCATGTTGGCCGGTGTGGGCAGGTGGGACTAGTGTAGATGGGGCATGTTGGTCGGTGTGGGCAGGTGGGACTAGTGTAGATGGGGCATGTTGGTCGGTGTGGGCAGGTGGGACTAGTGTAGATGGGGCATGTTGGACGGTGTGGGCAGGTGGGACTAGTGTAGATGGGGCATGTTGGTCGGTGTGGGCAGGTGGGACTAGTGTAGATGGGGCATGTTGGCCGGTGTGGGAAGGTGTGACTGGTGTAGATGGGGCATGTTGGCCGGTGTGGGAAGGTGGGACTAGTGTAGATGGGGCATGTTGGTCGGTGTGGGCAGGTGGGACTAGTGTAGATGGGGCATGTTGGGCGGTGTGGGCAGGTGGGACAAGTGTAGATGGGGCATGTTGGGCGGTGTGGGCAGGTGGGACTAGTGTAGATGGGGCATGTTGGTCGGTGTGGGCAGGTGGGACTAGTGTAGATGGGGCATGTTGGTCTGTGTGGGCAGGTGGGACTAGTGTAGATGGGGCATGTTGGCCGGTGTGGGAAGGTGGGACTAGTGTAGATGGGGCATGTTGGGCGGTGTGGGCAGGTGGGACTAGTGTAGATGGGGCATGTTGGGCGGTGTGGGCAGGTGGGACTAGTGTAGATGGGGCATGTTAGAAACATAGAAAATAGGTGCAGGAGTAGGCCATTCGGCCCTTCGAGCCTGCACCGCCATTCAATATGATCATGGCTGATCATCCAGCTCAGTAGCCTGTACCTGCCTTCTCTCCATACCCCCTGATCCCTTTAGCAAAAAGGGCCACATCTAACTCTTAAATATAGCCAATGAACTGGCCTCAACTACCTTCTGTGGCAGAGAATTCATCAGATTCACCACTCTCTGTGTGAAGAAATGTTTTCTCATCTCGGTCCTAAAAGACTTCCCCCTTATCCTTAAGCTGTGACCCCTGGTTCTGGACTCCCCCAACATCGGGAACAATCTTCCCGCATCTAGCCTCTCCAACCCCTTAAGAATTTTATATGTTTCTATAAGATCACCCCTCAGTCTTCTAAATTCCAGCGAGTATAAGCCCAGTCTATCCAGTCTTTCCTCATATGAAAGTCCCACCATCCCAGGGATCAATCTGGTGAACCTTCTCTGTACTCCCTCTAAGGCAAGAACGTCTTTCCTCAGGTTAGGAGACCAAAACTGCACACAATACTCCAGGTGCGGTCTCACCAAGGCCTTGTACAACTGCAGCAGAACCTCCCTGCTCCTATACTCAAATCCTCTTGCTATGAATGCGAACATACCATTCGCTTTCTTCACTGCCTGCTGCACCTGCATGCTTGCCTTCAATGACTGGCGCACCATGACACCCAGGTCACGTTGCATCTCCCCTTCTCCCAATCGGTCACCATTCAGGTAATACTCTGCTTTCCTGTTCTTGCCGCCAAAGTGGATAAGATCACATTTATCCACATTATATTGCATCTGCCATGCATTTGCCCACTCGCCTAATCTATCCAAGTCACTCTGCAGCCTCCTAGCATCCTCCTAGCACATGTTGGTCGGTGTGGGCGGGTGGGACTAGTGTAGATGGGGCATGTTGGGCGGTGTGGGCTGGTGGGACTAGTGTAGATGGGGCATGTTGGTCAGTGTGGGCGGGTGGGACTAGTGTAGATGGGGCATGTTGGTCAGTGTGGGCAGGTGGGACTAGTGTAGATGGGGCATGTTGGTCAGTGTGGGCAGGTGGGACTAATGTAGATGGGGCATGATGGACGGTGTGGGCAGGTGGGACTAGTGTAGATGGGGCATATTGGTCAGTGTGGGCAGGTGGGACTAGTGTAGATGGGGCATGATGGACGGTGTGGGCAGGTGGGACTAGTGTAGATGGGGCATGATGGACGGTGTGGGCAGGTGGGACTAGTGTAGATGGGGCATGTTGGTCAGTGTGGGCGGGTGGGACTAGTGTAGATGGGGCATGATGGACGGTGTGGGCGGGTGGGACTAGTGTAGATGGGGCATGTTGGTCTGTGTGGGCGGGTGGGACTAGTGTAGATGGGGCATGTTGGTCAGTGTGGGCAGGTGGGACTAGTGTAGATGGGGCATGTTGGACGGTGTGGGCGGGTGGGACTAGTGTAGATGGGGCATGTTGGACGGTGTGGGCGGGTGGGACTAGTGTAGATGGGGCATGTTGGACGATGTGGGCGGGTGGGACTAGTGTAGATGGGGCATGATGGCTATCCACCTCTTGCTATTAAAAGATATTTTATAAATTAAACCTCATAGCTTTTTGTTTGGGGGAGAGAGAGGGAGGGAGGGAGAGAGGGAGGGATGGAGTGAGGGAGGGAGAGAGGAGGGGAAGAGAGAGGAGGGGGAGAGAGAGGAGGGGGAGAGAGAGGGGGAGAGAGAGAGGAGGGGAAAGAGAAGGGGAGAGCTATTTAATCTTGTTATTAAAAAGATATTTTATACCTCAAAAAGCTACAAGCTTTAATTTATAAAATATCTTTTAATAGCAAGAGGTGGAGACTGGGTGTGGACAATGTCGCCCGTCGGGCGGGCTGCTAATTGATAATTGGTGGGATCGCTGAGCCTTGGGGAAGTTGTGGGCTTATGAAGGGCCACATGTGCTCACTGTTTATTTCAACAAAATGGCCGCCATATGTGCTCAGTTTTTTTCAACGAAATGGCCGCCACAAGTGCTCGCTGTTTCTTTGTGTCAATGTTTGTCCTTGATTGCTAGCTCCCCTTCCCTCTCTCTCTCCCCCTCCTCTCTCTCACAATATGTGCAGGAGGAGGCCATTCTGCCCTTCGAGCCTGTACGCACCGCCATTCAATGTGATCGCGGCTGATCATTCTCAATCAGTACCCCGTTCCTGCCTTCTCCCCATACCCCCTGATTCCGCTATCCTTAAGAGCTCTATCTAACTCTTTCTCTTGAATGCATCCGGAGAATTGGCCTCCACTGCCTTCTGAGGCAGAGAATTCCACAGATTCACAACTCTCTGACTGGAAAAGTTTTTCCTCATCTCCGTTCTAAATGGCCTACCCCTTATTCTTAAACTGCGTGGCCCCTTGGTTTGGACTCCCCCAACATTGGGAACATGTTTCCTGCCTCTAACGTGTCCAACCCCTTAATAATCTTATACGTTTATACAGTGTATACAAGCCTAGTCGCTCCAGTCTTTCAACATACGACAGTCCCGTCATTCCGGGAATTAACCTGGTGAACCTACGTTGCACGCCCTCATTAGCAGGAATATCCTTCCTCAAATTTGGAGACCAAAACTGCACACAGTACTCCAGGTGCGGTCTCACTAGGGCCCTGTACAACTGCAGAAGGACATCTTTGTTCCTATACTCAACTCCTATACTCAACTCAACTCATTTGTGCTGCCAGATAATAATTTTTAAAATTTGGTAATTGCAGTCCACCTAATTCAAATTTCCATGTTAATTTTTCCAGACACTCTTGGCATTTTACCTTTCCAAAGAAAATTCCTCACAATTTTGTTCAATTCTTGAAAAAATTTATTTAGGAAAGGTATAGGCAGTGTTTGGAATAAATACTGTATCCTCGGAAAAATATTCATTTTAATACAGTTCACTCTCCCTAGCAATGTAATTGGAAGATTCATCCATTTCTTCAGGTCCTCATCTATTTTTTTTATTAATGGTTTATAATTTAATTTATACAAATTATTTAACTTATTATCTACTTTAACTCCTAAGTACTTAATGCCTTCTTTTTGCCATTTAAACTGGCTTTCTCTTTTACATTGGTTATAATTGCCTTCAAAAAGAGGCATTATTTCAGTTTTATCTTTATTAATTTTATATCCTGATACTTTCCCGTATTCTTCCAATCTGAAATATAATTTTCTTAAGGATTCCAATGGTCTAGTAAGACAAATTAAGACATCATCTGCAAATAAAGTAATTTTGTGATCTTCCATGACTGAAGAAAATGTGGCCAAAGGAATATATTGCAAAAGGCAAGGGATGTTGTTTGCAAATATACCTGACTACAGGGAATGTAGCCCAAGTTGTGATCATCGCTTCTATTGTGTACATGGTTGGAGGTGTGAATGTAAAACAAAGGGCCGAAGCTGCCTTCATGTCTGGTTACTCCTTTTTTTTTTTTTTTTTTATCAAAAAATACTTTATTCAAGTTATAAATATCATTTACAAAACATCATTTTAAAAACAAACCCATCTAACATTCCCGGAGGTTACATATTCAATACAGGCATTTACTTAGACCTTTACATACATTTACATACATATCCCTTATTTGGAGGGGCGTCTCTCTCCACCACACCCTGCCCCCCATGTCCAGCAGCGGAAGGACCCTAGACTGTGGTCCTCCCCCACAGGGCCTTGGCGTTGGCTGCACCGAGCTTCAGAGCGTCCCTCAGCACGTACTCCTGCAGTCTGCAGTGGGCCAGTCGGCAACATTCCTTGATGGACAGCTCGCTCCGCTGGGAGGTCAACAAGGATCGGGCAGACCAAAGGGCGTCTTTCACCGAGTTGATGACCTTCCAGCAGCACTCGATGTCAGTCTCGGAATGCGTCCCTGGGAACAGTCCGTAGAGCACAGAGTCCTCTGTGACGGAGCTGCTCGGAATGAATCGTGACAGGGACCCCTGCAGACCTCTCCAGACTCTCCTGGCAAATCCACACTCTTTGAAGAGGTGGGCCACCGTTTCCTCTCCGTAGCAGCCGTCCCGAGGGCAGCGTGCGCTGGTAGTGAGGTTCCGGCGGTGCAGGAAGGATCTGACTGGGAGGGCTCCCCTCACCACCAGCCAAGCCAGGTCTTGGTGCTTGTTGGTGAGTTCTGGCGATGAGGTATTTTGCCAGACAAGCTGGGCTGTCTGCTCTGGGAACCACGCCACAGGATCCATGGAGTCATTCCCCTGCAGTGCCTGCAGGACGTTCCGTGCTGACCACTGCCCGATGGACTTGTGGTCAAAGGTGTTGGTCCGGAAGAACCTGTCCACAAACGACAGATGGTTCGGCAATGTCCAGCTGACTGGCACATTGCGTGGCATCTGCGCCAGGCCCATCCTTCGCAACACCGGGGACAGGTAGAACCTCAGCAGGTAGTGGCATTTGGTGCCCACGTGCCTTGGCTCTATGCTCCGCCTGGTGCAGCCACACACGAAAGTGGCCATCAGAATGAGGGCGACGTTGGGCACGTCTTTACCCCCGTTGTCTGCCGACTTGTGCATTGTGGCCCGTCGCACCCGGTCCATCGCCGACCCCCAGATGAAACGGAAGACGGCCCGGGTGATCCCCGTGGCGTAGGAGGGAGGGACGGGCCACACTTGCGCCAAGTACAGCAGCCCCGAGAGCACCTCACACCTGATGACCAGGTTTTTCCCCGTGATGGAGAGGGAGCGCTGCTTCCACAGCTCCAGCTTCTTCCCCACCTTGGCTATCCACTCCAGCCAATTTTTGTTACATGCCCCAGCCTTCCCGAACCAGATCCCCAGCACCTTCAGGAAGTCAGGCTTGATGGTGAAGGGGATGGAAGATCGGTCGGGCCAGTTGCCAAAGAGCATGGCCTCGCTCTTCCTGCGGTTTACCCTGGCCCCCGTGGCCAACTCAAACTGGTCGCAGACGCTGATCAGTCTGCGGACCGACCCTGGATCCGAGCAGAAGACGGCGACATCGTCCATGTACAGGGAGGCCTTGACCTGAGTGCCCCCACTGCCTGGCAGTGTCACTCCTCTTATGCTCGCATCCTTCCTGATGGATTCGGCAAAGGGTTCAATGCAACAGACGAACAAGACAGGGGAAAGAGGGCAACCCTGCCTGACTCCAGACCTGACGGGGAAGCTGTCTGATTCCCACCCATTAATTTGGACTGCACTACAGATATCAGAGTAGAGCAGTTGTATCCACTTCCTGATTCCCTCCCCAAAGCCCATTTTGGAGAGCACGTCCCTCATGTACGTGTGCGATATCCTGTCGAAGGCCTTCTCCTGGTCCAAGCTGACCAGGCAGGCATCCACCCGTCTGTCCTGCACGTAGGCAATGGTATCTCTCAGCAGCACCAGGCTGTCTGAGATTTTCCTGCCAGGTACAGCACAGGTTTGGTCCGGGTGGATCACCTGTCCCAGAGCAGACTTGACCCGGTTGGCGATGGCCTTAGACAGGATCTTGTAGTCTACATTCAACAATGTGATGGGTCTCCAATTCCTTAAGTCATTCATCTCCCCCTTCTGCTTGTAGATCAGGGTGATGTTGCCCTTCCTCATAGAGTCTGACATGCTGCCTGCTAGGAGTATATCGTTGTACACTTCCAGCAGGTCCGGGCCCACCCAGTCCGACAGAGCCGAGTACAACTCTGCCGGTAAGCCATCGCCTCCGGGAGTTTTACTCGAGTCAAAGGAACGGATGGAGCCAGTCAGCTCCTCCAGGGTCAGTGGTTGGTCCAGACTCTCCCGCTTGCTGTCGTCCAAGACTTCCGTGATGGAGGACAGGAAGTTCTGGGAGGCGGTGCTGTCTGTGGTCTTTACATCGTACAGATCCTTATAAAAGGATCTGCAGATCTTGAGCATGTCTGTCTGCGAGGATGTTACCGAGCCGTCCTCCTCCCTAAGGCTTTTGATCACAGAGCTCCCCCTGTGAACCTTATGGAAGAAGTAACGTGAGCACGTCTCATCCTGCTCAACATGGCGGACCCTGGACCGGAAGATGATCTTGGAGGATTCAGAGGTAAAGAGCCGAGCTTGCCGGCCCTTCAACTCTCTCAGTTCCTCCCTCACATCCACCCCTCTCCTCTGCAGAAGGAGTAGCTGCTGCAAATCTGTCTGGAGTTGACACAGTTCCCTCTTACCCTGTCTTGCTCTCTGAACACCTTTGGAGACGAAGAACTTCTTGATGTTCTCCTTTGTTGCCTCCCACCAGAGTGTCTGGGAGTCAAAGAGGGGCCTCACAGTTCTCCAACATGCGTAGTCCCTCTTTAGCTCCTTAACGTTCTCCGGGGTCAACAGCTCCACGTTTAGCTTCCACGTCCCTCTGCCCGCCTTCCGGTCCTCCTGTAGGTGACAGGTGGCCTGAAGGAGGCAGTGGTCAGAGAAGAACACCGGGGCGAGGTCGGTGTGTCTGACCGTGACGGCCCTCGATGTGAAGAGGAAGTCTATCCGGGACTGGGCTGAACCGTTTGGTCCTGACCAGGTGAACCGTGGCTGGACTCCGCCTGCAGGGTCACTGAAGGCGTCGCGCAGCTTTGCATCTTTGACCATTTCCACCAGGAGTTTGGAGGTGCCGTCCAGTCTGTGGTTGGCACTGCCGGATCGTCCAGCCGCATCGATGATGCAGTTGAAGTCACCGGCCAGAACGAGCGGTCTAGACGTGGCCAGCAGCGGTGGGAGCTGCTGGAGGACGGCCACCCGCTCGCTCCACCTGGGTGAGGCATACACATTTATCAGCCGGAGCGGAGAACCACGGTACATTACATCCACCACCAAGAGACGACCCCCCACCACCTCCCTTACCTCAGTGATGGTGAAGCCCCCTCCCCCAGACCGGACGCACGACAATCATTTCCCCCCGACCATACCGACAGTCCGTGGGGCCACCATCGCGACCACCTCCGATAGCAGCGAAGGTGTGGCAGCCCGCACTCCTGTAAAAAAGTCACATCCGCCTTTACCTTGGCCAGGTACTGCAAGGCGGATACACATCGCACAGTGCTCTTCACACTGCGCACGTTTAAGGATGCCAGTTTCAGCTCCATTGTCCTTTATTGTCCCAGGCGATCCTCCCGCATGCCAATCATCTGGCTCAGTTCCTGCACATTTTTGTCGCACAGGTAGTGGTACAGGTTGGTGGCTTCCTCAGCACAGGGTGTATTTTCTGGCGAAGCCACTGCGCTGCTCCCAGTGTCCTGGAGCTGGGGCCCATTGGCCACTGCACTGCTCCCGGTCTCCCGGAGCTGGGGCCCATTGACCACTGCACTGCTCCCGGTCTCCCGGAGCTGGGGCCCATTGGCCATTGTGCCGCTCCCGGTCTCCCGGAGCAGGGGCCCATTGGCCGTTGTGCCGCTCACGGTCTCCCGGAGCAGGGGCCCATTGGCCGTTGTGCCGCTCACGGTCTCCTGGGGCTGGGGCCCATTGGCACTGCTCCCAGTCTCCTGGGGCTGGGGGGCAACAGACACGTTCTTTCTCTTACCTTCCTCCTCCCCCGTTTCCTTCCTCTGCCTCTGCCTCCGTTGTCGGCTCCTCCCGGTCGTCTCATCCTCCGATGCGGAGAGGCTGCTGGCCTCGTCCTGGGAGAGGACTCTTTTTTGGGACTTGCTTGCCCCCTCCGCCTTTTTCTCCGTGCGCACAGCCTTCAATGTTTTCCTCGACTGTACCACCTTCCATTCCTCCTCTTCCTGTTCCCCCTCTTCCATCGACTCACCCTCGT
Organism: Rhinoraja longicauda; assembly: GCF_053455715.1. Classification (NCBI taxonomy): domain Eukaryota; kingdom Metazoa; phylum Chordata; class Chondrichthyes; order Rajiformes; family Arhynchobatidae; genus Rhinoraja; species Rhinoraja longicauda. The sequence goes on from NW_027601398.1 coordinate 147,950, forward strand.
GGGGAGGGGCCTGGGGTGCAATGTCCTGCGGTTGGGGGCTCCTGGTGGTCGCGTTGTCCTCGCCCCTGCTCTCCTTTCCTTTTTGGGCTTTTTCCGTGGTAGGAGGCGTCTCGTCCACCCTGGGGGTGCTGGCAGCGGCCCCTCTTATCGCCTGTGCATAAGTGCTTGCTCTTTTAGGGCAGGCCCTGTAAAGGTGGCCTGCCTCCCCACACAGGTTGCAGCTCTTACTCTCTTTACAATCCCTTGTCTCGTGGCCTTCTAACTTGCAGTTTCTGCAGACGACTGTCCTGCATTCTGCCGCCACGTGCCCAGGTTTGTTGCATTTCCTGCACACCCTGGGCTGCCCCACGTACGTCATGTAGCCCCGGTTCCCTCCGATAGCAAACACCGAGGGAGGGTGGACAATGAATCCCTTCCCGTCCACCCTCAGCTTCACCTTTACCTGCCTCTTGCTCGTCCAGATCCCGAACAAGTCCTTGATGTCCACGCAGTTCCCGGCCCCTTCGACGTAGCGCGCAAGGAAGGTGAGGACATCCACGACGGGCACATGTGGGTTAAACATGTGCACCGTGATCATCCGTTCCCTCTGGGTGGGGAGGGTGAAGAGCGGCTGCACCTTCAGGAGCGACAGCGGGGCTTCATCCCCCTTCTCCCGGAAGTCCTGCAGCAACTTCTGCCATCCCGCCGGGTTCTGGAAGGTAACGTCGAAGTATCCGTTACCTGGGAAGTCCTGGAGGCAGAAGATGTCCCCGGCCTTGAATCCACAGGCCTCCAGCAGCACCTTCTTGATGAAGAGATCCCTTGAGAAAGGGTTCCCCTCCTTGAGGTCCTTCACCGATACTCGCAGGGTATTCCGGATACCCTGCCCTCCAGCTCCACTTGCTGCTGCCATCCCACCTGGATAAGGGTGTTAGGTTGGTTACCCAACCAGCATGGATCCACCCCTAAACCAGACACGTGCTCCTGACCTCCGCTCCTCGTCGATGATCTAATGCAAATACTGCTCTTATACTTACCCTGTTCTTATAAGAACATTAGATTGTGCCAGAACAGATACTACACTTGATCTTAGCCAAAAGGCTGGAACAATCAAGAAACAAACTGCCTGACTGGTTACTCCAATGTGATAATTGCTTCTATTGTGTAGCCCTGAGCTCTGGAATAAAGTGGAGATTTTTCTTTTTAATATAGTTTTGGAGAGTTTGAGAAAGGGAGGGAGGGAGGGAGGGAGGGTGAGAGAGGGAGGGAGGGAGAGAGAGGGAGGGAGGGAGAGAGAGGGGGAGAGAGAGAGATTCACCCACGTACAAACAAACTCAAAAAGCTACGAGCTTTAATTTATAGAAACAGAAACATAGAAAATATGTGCAGGAGTAGGCCATTCGGCCCTTCGAGCCTGTACGCACCGCCATTCAATATGATCATGGCTTATCATCCAGCTCAGTATCCTGTACCTGCCTTCTCTCAATACCCCCCGATCCCTTTAGCCACAAGGGCCACATCTAACTCCCTCTTAAATATAGCCAATGAACTGGCCTCAACTACCTTCTGTGGCAGAGAGTTCCACTGGCAGAGAATTCCAGTGGAATTTATCAAATAAAATAAATTTATCAAAAAGCTACGAGCTTTAATTTATAAATTTATCAAAAAGCTACGAGCTTTAATTTATAAATTTATCAAAAGCTACGAGCTTTAATTTATAAATTTATCAAAAAGCTACGAGCTTTAATTTTTAAATTTATCAAAAAGCTACGAGCTTTAATTTATAAACCGGCATGTTGGTCGTTGTGGGCAGGTGGGACTAGTGTAGATGGGGCATGTTGGTCGGTGTGGGACTAGTGTAGATGGGGCATGTTGGTCGTTGTGGGCAGGTGGGACTAGTGTAGATGGGGCATGTTGGTCTGTGTGGGCAGGTGGGACTAGTGTAGATGGGGCATGTTGGTCGGTGTGGGCAGGTGGGACTAGTGTAGATGGGGCATGTTGGTCGGTGTGGGCATGTGGGACTAGTGTAGATGGGGCATGTTGGTCTGTGTGGGCAGGTGGGACTAGTGTAGATGGGGCATGTTGGCCAGTGTGGGAAGGTGGGACTAGTGTAGATGGGGCATGTTGGCCGGTGTGGGCAGGTGGGACTTGTGTAGATGGGGCATGTTGGGCGGTGTGGGCAGGTGGGACTAGTGTAGATGGGGCATGTTGGTCGGTGTGGGCAGGTGGGACTAGTGTAGATGGGGCATGTTGGCCGGTGTGGGCAGGTGGGACTAGTGTAGATGGGTCATGTTGGTCTGTGTGGGCAGGTGGGACTAGTGTAGATGGGGCATGTTGGTCAGTGTGGGCAGGTGGGACTAGTGTAGATGGGGCATGTTGGGCAGTGTGGACAGGTGGGACTAGTGTAGATTGGGCATGTTGGTCTGTGTGGGCAGGTGGGACTAGTGTAGATGGGGCATGTTAGAAACATAGAAAATAGGTGCAGGAGTAGGCCATTCGGCCCTTCGAGCCTGCACCGACATTCAATATGATCATGGCTGATCATCCAGCTCAGTATCCTGTACCTGCCTTCTCTCCATACCCCCTGATCCCTTTAGCAAAAAGGGCCACATCTAACTCACTCTTAAATATAGCCAATGAACTGGCCTCAACTACCTTCTGTGGCAGAGAATTCCACAGATTCACCACTCTCTGTGTGAAGAAATGTTTTCTCATCTCGGTCCAAAAAGAATTCCCCCTTATCCATAAGCTGTGACCCCTGGTTCTGGACTCCCCCAACATCGGGAACAATCTTCCCGCATCTAGCCTCTCCAACCCCTTAAGAATTTTATATGTTTCTATAAGATCCCCCCTCAGTCTTCTAAATTCCAGCGAGTACAAGCCCAGTCTATCCAGTCTTTCCTCATATGAAAGTCCCACCATCCCAGGGATCAATCTGGTGAACCTTCACTGTACTCCCTCTAAGGCAAGAAAGTCTTTCCTCAGGTTAGGAGACCAAAACTGCACACAATACTCCAGGTGCGGTCTCACCAAGGCCTTGTACAACTGCAGCAGAACCTCCCTGCTCCTATACTCAAATCCTCTTGCTATGAATGCCAACATACCATTCACTTTCTTCACTGCCTGCTGCACCTGCATGCTTGCTTTCAATGACTGGTGCACCATGACACCCAGGTCACGTTGCATCTCCCCTTCTCCCAATCGGTCACCATTCAGGTAATACTCTGCTTTCCTGTTCTTGCCGCCAAAGTGGATAACCTCACATTTATCCACATTATATTGCATCTGCCATGCATTTGCCCACTCGCCTAATCTATCCAAGTCACTCTGCAGCCTCCTAGCATCCTCCTAGCACATGTTGGTCTGTGTGGGCGGGTGGGACTAGTGTAGATGGGGCATGTTGGTCGGTGTGGGCGGGTGGGACTAGTGTAGATGGGGCATGTTGGACGGTGTGGGCAGGTGGGACTAGTGTAGATGGGGCATATTGGTCAGTGTGGGCAGGTGGGGCTAGTGTAGATGGGGCATGTTGGCCGGTGTGGGCAGGTGGGACTAGTGTAGATGGGGCATGTTGGCCGGTGTGGGCAGGTGGGACTAGTGTAGATGGGGCATGTTGGTCGTTGTGGGACTAGTGTAGATGGGGCATGTTGGACGGTGTGGGCGGGTGGGACTAGTGTAGATGGGGCATGTTGGTCACTGTGGGCGGGTGGGACTAGTGTAGATGGGGCATGTTGGCCGGTGTGGGCAGGTGGGACTAGTGTAGATGGGGCATATTAGAAGGTGTGGGCAGGTGGGACTAGTGTAGATGGGGCATGTTGGTCAGTGTGGGCAGGTGGGACTAGTGTAGATGGGGCATGTTGGTCAGTGTGGGCGGGTGGGACTAGTGTAGATGGGGCATGTTGGTCAGTGTGGGCAGGTGGGACTGGTGTAGATGGGGCATGTTGGACGGTGTGGGCGGGTGGGACTAGTGTAGATGGGGCATGTTGGTCAGTGTGGGCGGGTGGGACTAGTGTAGATGGGGCATGTTGGTCAGTGTGGGCGGGTGGGACTAGTGTAGATGGGGCATGTTGGTCAGTGTGGGCAGGTGGGACTAGTGTAGATGGGGCATGTTGGACGGTGTGGGTGGGTGGGACTAGTGTAGATGGGGCATGTTGGTCAGTGTGGGCGGGTGGGACTAGTGTAGATGGGGCATGTTGGTCAGTGTGGGCAGGTGCGACTAGTGTAGATAGGGCATGTTGGACGGTGTGGGCGGTTGGGACTAGTGTAGATGGGGCATGTTGGTCAGTGTGGGCGTGTGGGACTAGTGTAGATGGGGCATGTTGGACGGTGTGGGCAGATAGGACTAGTGTAGATGGGGCATGTTGGACGGTGTGGGCGGGTGGGACTAGTATAGATGGGGCATGTTGGTCAGTGTGGGCAGGTGGGACTAGTGTAGATGGGGCATGTTGGTCGTGTGGGCAGGTGGGACTAGTGTAGATGGGGCATGTTGGACGGTGTGGGCAGGTGGGACTAGTGTAGATGGGGCATGATGGACGGTGTGGGCGGGTGGGACTAGTGTAGATGGGGCATGTTGGTCAGTGTGGGCAGGTGGGACTAGTGTTGATGGGGCATGTTGGTCGGTGTGGGCAGGTGGGACTAGTGTAGATGGGGCATGATGGACGGTGTGGGCGGGTGGGACTAGTGTAGATGGGGCATGATGGACGGTGTGGGCGGGTGGGACTAGTGTAGATGGGGCATGATGGCTATCCACCTCTTGCTATTAAAAGATATTTTATAAATTATAGCTCATAGTTTTTTGTTTGGGGGAGAGAGAGGGAGGGAGGGAGAGAGGGAGGGATGGAGTGAGGGAGGGAGAGAGGAGGGGAAGAGAGAGGAGGGGGAGAGAGAGGAGGGGGAGAGAGAGAGGAGGGGAAAGAGAAGGGGGAGAGCTATTTAATCTTGTTATTAAAAAGATATTTTATACCTCAAAAAGCTACGAGCTTTAATTTATAAAATATCTTTTAATAGCAAGAGGTGGAGACTGGGTGTGGACAATGTCGCCCGTCGGGCGGGCTGCTAATTGATAATTGGTGGGATCGCTGAGCCTTGGGGAAGTTGTGGGCTTATGAAGGGCCACATGTGCTCACTGTTTATTTCAACAAAATGGCCGCCACATGTGCTCACTGTTTCATTCAACAAAATGGCCGCCACATGTGCTCACTGTTTCTTTCAACAAAATGGCCGCCACATGTGCTCACTGTTTCTTTCAACAAAATGGCCGCCACATGTGCTCACTGTTTCTTTGTGTCAATGTTTGTCCTTGCTTGCTAGCTCCCCTTCCCTCTCTCTCTCCCCCTCCTCTCTCTCACAATAGGTGCAGGAGGAGGCCATTCGGCCCTTCGAGCCTGTACGCACCGCCATTCAATGTGATCGCGGCCGATCGTTCTCAATCATTACCCACTCTCTGTGGGTTTTAAATTGGTTAATTTTTTCGGGGTTAAATATAGTTGATGTAAAAAATTATATTGTACTAAACTATATCTCACATTAATAGTATTTTTCATACTATCTAAACACAATCTTTCCCAACTTGGTTCATCAATGATAATATTAAGATCTGTTTCCCATCTTTGTCTTGATTTTTGAATTCCTATCTTTGGTCTAGATTTTTGTAATAATTTATACATTGATGATATAATTTTTTTTATTCCCTTGCCCTGAATCAAGGATTCAATTCCTTTAATCTGAAATAGAGACATTGAATGACCTAACTTTTCCCTTAAAAAAGATTGTAATTGATAATAGAAAAAAATACCATTCCCTGGAATTTGATATTTATTTCTCAATTGAGAAAATGTCAAAAAGTTATTTCCTTCATAGCAATCTCCTATATGTTTAATACCCTTCTGTTCCCAGACTTGTAGTATTTGATTATTCCAAGCAAACGGCAATAATCTATTTTTTACTAATGGAGTTTTAGCTGTTAAAACAAATCTTTTATCATTAACTTTAACTGTTTTCAACAATGTATTAATTAAATGTTTTAGCAAAGGTGACTCTTTATCCTTAACTAATAGCTTTGCTTTCCATTTATATATAAATTCTTCTGGACATAACACTTTTATTTTATCCATTTCAATTTTAACCCATGCTGTTTTTCCACCCTCTTGATAAAAGGATGAAATAAAACTCATTTGTGCTGCCAGATAATAATTTTTAAAATTTGGTAATTGCAGTCCTCCTAATTCAAATTTCCATGTTAATTTTTCCAGAGACACTCTTGGCATTTTACCTTTCCAAAGAAAATTCCTCACAATTTTGTTCAATTCTTGAAAAAAATTATTTGGCAAAGGTATAGGCAGTGTATGGAATAAATACTGTATCCTCGGAAAAATATTCATCTTAATACAGTTCACTCTCCCTAGCAATGTAATTGGAAGATTCATCCATTTCTTCAGGTCCTCATCTATTTTTTTTATTAGTGGTTTATAATTTAATTTATACAAATTATTTAACTTATTATCTACTTTAACTCCTAAGTACTTAATGCCTTCTTTTTGCCATTTAAACTGACTTTCTCTTTTACATTGGTCATAATTGCCTTCAAAAAGAGGCATTATTTCAGTTTTATCTTTATTAATTTTATATCCTGATACTTTCCCGTATTCTTCCAATCTGAAATATAATTTTCTTAAGGATTCCAATGGTCTAGTAAGACAAATTAGGACATCATCTGCAAATAAAGTAATTTTGTGATCTTCCTGATTAACTTTAAATCCTTTAATGTCTGAATCTGTTCTTATTAGTTCTGCCAGAGGTTCAATAGCCAGATTCAAACTCTCTGTCCCAGATTTAAAACTAGCTACATTCCCTGTCCTCATGTATCTTTGCAAACAACTCGTCTGTCTGTCTGTGCTGGCTTTTGCAGTACACATTCTCGGAGGTGTGAATGTAAAACAAGGGCCGAAGCTGCCTTCATGTCTGGTTACTCCAATATGATAATCGCTTCTATTGTGTTGCCCTGAGCTCTGGAATAAAGTGGTGATTTTTAAAAAATATATAGTTTTGGAGAGTTTGAGAAAGGGAGGGAGGGAGGGAGGGAGGGAGGGAGGGAGGGAGGGAGGGAGGGAGGGAGAGAGAGAGAGGGAGGGAGTGTGAGATGGGGAGGGAGGGAGAGAGAGGGGGAGAGAGAGAGATTCACCCACGTACAAACAAACTCAAAAAGCTACGAGCTTTAATTTATAGAAACAGAAACATAGAAAATAGGTGCAGGAGTAGGCCATTCGGCCCTTCGAGCCTGTACGCACCACCATTCAATATGATCATGGCTGATCATCCAGCTCAGTATCCTGTACCTGCCTTCTCTCCATACCGCCTGATCCCTTTAGCCACAAGGGCCACATCCAACTCCCTCTTAAATATAGCCAATGAACTGGCCTCAACTACCTTCTGTGGCAGAGAGTTCCACTGGCAGAGAATTCCAGTGGAATTTATCAAATGAAATAAATTTATCAAAAAGCTACGAACTTTAATTTATAAATTTATCAAAAAGCTACGAGCTTTCATTTATAAAATATCTTTTAATAGCAAGAGGTGGAGAGAGAGGGGGGGAGAGAGAGAGGGAAGGGGAGAGAGAGGAGAGAGAGAGAGAGATTCACACACACACAAACAAACTCAAAAAGCTACGAGCTTTGATTTATAAATTTATCAAAAAACTGCGAGCTATAATTTATAAATTTATCAATAAGCTACGAGCTTTAAATTATAAACAGGCATGTTGGCCGGTGTGGGCAGGTGGGACTAGTGTAGATGGGGCATGTTGGCCGGTGTGGGCAGGTGGGACTAGTGTAGATGGGGCATGTTGGTCAGTGTGGGCAGGTGGGACTAGTGTAGATGGGGCATGATGGACGGTGTGGGCAGGTGGGACTAGTGTAGATGGGGCATGTTGGTCAGTGTGGGCAGGTGGGACTAGTGTAGATGGGGCATTTTGGTCAGTGTGGGCAGGTGGGACTAGTGTAGATGGGGCATGATGGACGGTGTGGGCGGGTGGGACTAGTGTAGATGGGGCATGTTGGTCAGTGTGGGCTGGTGGGACTAGTGTAGATGGGGCATGTTGGTCGGTGTGGGCAGGTGGGACTAGTGTAGATGGGGCATGTTGGTCGGTGTGGGCAGGTGGGACTAGTGTAGATGGGGCATGTTGGTCGGTGTGGGCAGGTGGGACTAGTGTAGATGGGGCATGTTGGCCGGTGTGGGCAGGTGGGACTAGTGTAGATGGGGCATGTTGGCCGGTGTGGGCAGGTGGGACTAGTGTAGATGGGTCATGTTGGTCTGTGTGGGCGGGTGGGACTAGTGTAGATGGGGCATGATGGCTGGTGTGGGCAGGTGGGACTAGTGTAGATGGGGCATGTTGGTCTGTGTGGGCGGTTGGAACTAGTGTAGATGGGGCATGTTGGCCGGTGTGGGCAGGTGGGACTAGTGTAGATGGGGCATGTTGGTAGGTATGGGCAGGTGGGACTAGTGTAGATGGCGCATGTTGGTCGGTGTGGGCAGGTGGGACTAGTGTAGATGGGGCATGATGGACGGTGTGGGCAGGTGGGACTAGTGTAGATGGGGCATGTTGGTCAGTGTGGGCAGGTGGGACTAGTGTAGATGGGGCATGTTGGTCAGTGTGGGCAGGTGGGACTAGTGTAGATGGGGCATGATGGACGGTGTGGGCGGGTGGGACTAGTGTAGATGGGGCATGTTGGTCAGTGTGGGCTGGTGGGACTAGTGTAGATGGGGCATGTTGGTCGGTGTGGGCAGGTGGGACTAGTGTAGATGGGGCATGTTGGTCGGTGTGGGCAGGTGGGACTAGTGTAGATGGGGCATGTTGGTCGGTGTGGGCAGGTGGGACTAGTGTAGATGGGGCATGTTGGCCGGTGTGGGCAGGTGGGACTAGTGTAGATGGGGCATGTTGGCCGGTGTGGGCAGGTGGGACTAGTGTAGATGGGTCATGTTGGTCTGTGTGGGCGGGTGGGACTAGTGTAGATGGGGCATGATGGCTGGTGTGGGCAGGTGGGACTAGTGTAGATGGGGCATGTTGGTCTGTGTGGGCGGTTGGGACTAGTGTAGATGGGGCATGTTGGCCGGTGTGGGCAGGTGGGACTGTTGTAGATGGGGCATGTTGGTCGGTATGGGCAGGTGGGACTAGTGTAGATGGCGCATGTTGGTCGGTGTGGGCAGGTGGGACTAGTGTAGTTGGGGCATGTTGGTCGGTGTGGGCAGGTGGGACTAGTGTAGATGGGGCATGTTGGTCAGTGTAGGCAGGTGGGACTAGTGTAGATGGGGCATGTTGGTCTGTGTGGGCAGGTGGGACTAGTGTAGATGGGGCATGTTGGCCGGTGTGGGAAGGTGGGACTAGTGTAGATGGGGCATGTTGGCCGGTGTGGGCAGGTGGGACTTGTGTAGATGGGGCATGTTGGGCGGTGTGGGCAGGTGGGACTAGTGTAGATGGGGCATGTTGGGCGGTGTGGTCAGGTGGGACTAGTGTAGATGGGGCATGTTAGAAACATAGAAAATAGGTGCAGGAGTAGGCCATTCGGCCCATCGAGCCTGCACCGCCATTCAATATGATCATGGCTGATCATCCAGCTCAGTAGCCTGTACCTGCCTTCTCTCCATACCCCCTGATCCCTTTAGCAAAAAGGGCCACATCTAACTCTTAAATATAGCCAATGAACTGGCCTCAACTACCTTCTGTGGCAGAGAATTCCACAGATTCACCACTCTCTGTGTGAAGAAATGTTTTCTCATCTCGGTCCTAAAAGACTTCCCCCTTATCCTTAAGCTGTGACCCCTGGTTGTAGACTCCCCCAACATCGGGAACAATCTTCCCGCATCTAGCCTCTCCAACCCCTTAAGAATTTTATAGCCCTTAAGACTAAATCTACATCACCTCTCTGGCTCCGACCCCACCCTCTCTGATCACTTAGCCATCACCATGTCCGTCAACATTCCCACCCCAGCTCCAAAGCAAAAACGCAAAATAAACTTCCGCAAGCTGAACTCTGTTTCACCTACCTCGCTCTCATCCTCCCTCTCTGAAATAATGTCCGCCTCTCCCTTCGTTGACCTCCACAGCCCCTCTGACCTCACTGACTACTACAACCCCACTCTCTCCTCCTGCCTCGACCAGCTTGCACCTATAAAAACCAAAACAGTTTCCTTCACCCACTCTGCTCCCTGGTTTACCCCTGAACTCCGCGTGATGAAAACTCATGCCCGTCAACTTGAAAGACTCTGCAACAAAACAGGTCTCACAATTCACTCCCAAGCCTACAAAGATCACATACAGCACTATAAAGATGCCCTCTCCCATGCCCACTCCACCTACTACTCTCAAATAATTCACTCTGGCTCCGGAAACCCCAAAACACTCTTCTCTACAATAAACAAACTCCTCAGCCCCCTGGACACCATCTCCCAATCATTCACAGTTGACAAATGCACCACTTTCCTTTCATTCTTCCAAAGCAAAATAGACATCTACAGCACCTTAACCACCAATGCACCTGCTCCCCCTCAAACCACCTGCCCCCCCTTATCCTGTCAGCCCCTGCCTCAGTTCTCCCCAATCTCCACCACCGACCTCTCTGACCTCTTCACAGGAATAAAAACTGCCACCTGCTCTCTGGACCCCATCCCCTCCAGCTTTGTCAAGGCCTGCCTTCCTGCTCTCTCTCCACTTATCACTGCAACAATAAACTCCTCCCTGTCCACTGGCATCGTCCCGCCATCCCTCAAAATCGCTGCTGTCACCCCCATTCTGAAAAAACCTGGTCTAAACCCTGACACCCCAAACAACTTCAGACCAATCTCCAACCTACCCTTTCTGTCCAAAGTTTTGGAACGTGCTGTAGCTTCCCAACTAAAATACCAGCTCTCTACCAATAACCTGTATGAAACTTTCCAATCTGGATTCCGCTCAAACCACTGTACTGAAACTGCGCTCCTCAAAATCACAAACGACATTCTCCTCTCCTCCGACGCTGGCAACCTCAACATCCTCATCCTACTTGACCTCAGCGCCGCCTTTGACACCATAAATCACTCCATTCTCCTCACCCGACTTGAAACCTCCCTTAACATCACCGGCACAGCCCTATCCTGGTTTAAATCTTACCTCTCTGACAGACACCAGTTCATCTCCATTAACAACTGTAAATCCCCCACCGCTCCCCTCCCCCAAGGTGTCCCCCAAGGCTCAGTCCTTGGCCCCCTCCTCTTCATCCTCTACCTGTTCCCCCTTGGTCAATTAATCCGCCGTCATGGTCTCAACTTCCACTGCTTCGCCGATGATATCCAGCTCCTCATCTCCACCAAGTCAATCTCCTCCACCACACACTCTACACTGACAAACTGCATTACTGAAATAAAATCTTGGCTTCAATCAAACTTCCTCAAACTCAATTGCAACAAATCTGAAATCATCATCATTGGTCCAAAAATGCTCACCAAATCCACCCAAAACTTCATCCTCAACATTGATGGTCTCCCAGTATCCACCTCACCT
>NW_027601398.1:159955-190955 GCF_053455715.1 Rhinoraja longicauda
CGGCAGCAATGATCACGTACAAGATTTTCTGCACGGCGTAATATTCCCAATAATGGTGCCCCATTTTCTCTGCCCAGCGACGTGTCCCCGTGAGCTACCGGTAATCTCTCGGAATGAAATGCCGGGGCAGAACATTCCCGGAGATTTTATACCATTTTCCGTACCACTGGGACTGTAAAGTTTTAGCAGAGTTTAAAAATAGAGATTTTGAAATGATTCGCAAACAGATGACATCAGCCAAGTGAAATCCCTGCTGAGACAGGTCGTGATTTATTCAGGGAATTGATTGAGAAACTCCAAAGACTGGGAATTGTGGCGATACTGAGGGATGGAAATTGGGAGCGGCATTGCTCCAGCAAATGGGATATTGCTTCAAACTCCATCTGGTCCAACTCTCCGCCTTATGTTGTTTGTCTGATTTCATTCAACCCGCTTCACTCACTAAGGCAATCCCAAATTCCAAGGACCCTCTCAGGGCTTCTGGTGCCCGGTTTGAAGGTGGACTGGGCGACGTTTGTCCACAGGTTGAGGAATTAGATCAACAGATCACCTCGCACTAAAGTGGCCCCTGTACTCTGCTTCACCACTCAATATGATCGCGGCTTAACTGACTGCAACCTCACCCCCACACTCCCGGCGAGGCCGGTAACCATTCACTCCTTGCTCGCCTGCAGTGGGTCTGATTTTGCGCCGGGACAATAACATTCTCTGCCTTCGTCACCTCTGAGCAGGAACGACCCAAAGACTCACGACACTCAGAGAACAGAAACATTGTGGCTTCAGAATTGTCCGAAACCCAAATAAAACAGCGAATGATGCGGCACATCTCCCTCCTCCCTTTCTCTCTCCCTCCATCCTTACTGCTGTCGCTCTCTATGAACTATCACTCTCTCCTACCATCTCTATTCTTCCTCTCTGCTCCGCTATCTCTCTGTCAACCTCTCTCTCCTAACCCCCCCCCTCCTTCTCACTCCCATTGCATTTATCCCTCCGTTTCTTTCTAACTATCTGACCATTCCATCGCTCCGTTTTGCCAACCCACGCGATCTGAACTCCGCTCTCTTTTCATGTTCCCACTCTCCCTTTGTTACTTAACTCTCCCTCCATCTCTTCTTTCGTCTTCTCCGCTATCTCTTCCTTCATCACTGTACTCAATATCTGTCTCTCTCTTTTCCCCAACACTCCTCCTGCTCGCCCTCACCTCTCTCTCCAAGGCCTTTCTTGCGAAGTGCGGTTAAAACGGCCAGCCACCATGGGATGTCTCTCTACCCCGTTCCCTCACACTTCAATAGCCCTTCCAGGTGAGGCTGATGTTCACATGCACCTCATCTAATCCCTTCTATTGCATGCGGTGTTCCAGATATGGTCTCCTTTGCATCGGCGTGGTCAAGTGGAGACTCGGCGACCGTTCGGCCGAACACTTACCGTCGTTCCGTCAAGGCCTCCCGGATCTTCCCGTTGTAACTCGCCTTCCCACACTGACCTTTCTGTCCTTTGCTTCCTCTATTGCCAGACTGAAGCGACATGCAAACTGAAAGAACGCCACTTCATATTCCGCCCTTGGTGCCTTGCAACAATAGACTATAGACAATAGGTGCAGGAGGAGGCCATTCGGCCCTTCGAGCCTGTACGCACCACCATTCAATGTGATCATGGCTGATCATTCTCAATCAGTACCCCGTTCCTGCCTTCTCCCCATACCCCCTGACTCCGCTATCCTTAAGAGCTCTATCTAGCTCTCTCTTGAGTGCATTCAGAGAATTGGCCTCCACTGCCTTCTGAGGCAGAGAATTCCTAATGGTATGAACTTTGAATTATCCAATGTTAGGTAACTAAGTGCAAATTCCCACTTCCCGCTCGCTCTTCCTCGTGCTTCATCCGGACTCGAGTGTGAATGTGTGAGATTGTGCAAATGAGTCGGTGTGTGTGTGTATGCTTTAGTGTATGCGGTTGCAGGAATTTCAATGATACATTATTATCACGTACCCACGTAGAGTGAAATGCTTAATTTTGCAGACAACCCGGTAACATCATGTAGCAGACCTCACCTAGGCAGTACAAAAGTGTCGCCACATTTTGACGCCGACAGTTACAAACGCTCCCTGCCGCCGCACGGCGGGTCGCCCCCGTCGTTCTCGGCGGCCTTCCTCGCTCTCCGACGGTTCACCTCGCTCTCTGCGGTTCCTCGCAGCTCCCAGCTCGCTCCCGAGGCGTGGTTCTCATCGCCATCCTCGGTGGGCGAACCGGGCCGATCGGGCCGACTAAGGGCTTGGCCCCGCTCACCGGGAACACTCCCGGCCACGCTGCGCTGCGCTGCTGGCCGCGAACATCCAAGGATACACTCAATCCCAAAATGTGCACGTGTGCATGCCGGTCTGCGTGTGAGAGAGCGGTAGAGTTTGTAGAGTGCCTATATTTGTGTGTGTGTGTGTGTGTGTGTGTCTGTCTGTGCGAGTGCGTGAGTTTGCGTGTGAGTGTGTGAGCATTAGTAAGCGTGGATGCAAGTGCGATTGAATGTATCTGTGTCTCTGAGTGGGAGAGTGCATGTGGGTTTATGATGGACAGTGTTTGCGTCTGTGCGTGTGTGTGGCTGTTTGTGAGAATGTGGGAGAATATGTGGGATGTGAGTTTGTCAGAGTGTTTGAGTATGTAATTCTTTGATAGTGTGTGTGTGTGTGTGTGTGTGTGTGCGCGCGCGTGTGTGGGAGAGTTTATGATGGTTTTGTCAGAGAATGTGTTCGTGTGTAAGTATGTGCGAATGAGTGCGTGTCTCTTCGTGCTAGTGCGTGTGAATATCTGTTAGTGTGAGTGCATATGTACGTGTGATTGTATGGGAGAATGTGTGAGAGTATACTTGATTGTTTGTGATTGCATTTGGGAGATTGTGTGTGTCTTCGTGCGCGGGTATGTGTGTGTGCGTGTTTGACTGTGTTTGAGGGTGTGAACATGTGTGTTTGGAATGACGTAATGGCATACTGTGTGTTTTAGTGACGACGTGACACGGTGTGGGGCATTACTGATGGAGTGACACACTGTGCAGTGGAACTGATGGAGTGACACAATGTATGGTAGTAATGGTGGATTAACACACTGTGGGTTGGTACAGATGGAGTGACACACTTTGGAGTTGTATTGATGAAGTGACACACTGCGCAGTAGTACTGATGGAATTACACACTGTGCAGTGCACTAATGGAGTGACAGAATGTGGAGGTAGTACTGATGGAGTGACGCAATGCGCTGTGTTGTTGTTGTTGTTCGTCCTTCGGGTTCGAAGATGACCATGACTTCACTTTCAGTTGGAGGATTGGTGACTGTGGGTCCGGAAGAGACTGGTGAGGCCAATCCGGGCCCGGAAGGCACGCCCACACGTAGGACACAAGTGGATGGGTGCTGCAGTGGAAGTGGAGGTAGCCCGGGCCTTGCGCGCGGTGCGTTTCCTCTGGGCCTCTGCAGTGCGTCTGTTCTCTGCTGCACGGGCTCCTGTGGTGAGCTTGCTACGCCAGGTTGGACGGTCCAGAGCAAGAGACTCCCAAGTGCTGAGGTTGATGTCCAAGTCTTTGAGGGACACTTTGAGGCAGTCCTTAAACCGTTTCTTCTGTCCTCCTACTGAGCGTTTGCCCTGACACAGTTCTCCATACAGAAGCTGTTTTGGCAGTCGACTCTCGGGCATTCTGACGACATGGCCTGCACATCTGGCTTGGGATTTCCGTAGGAGGGTGTGGACGCTGGGGGTTCCGGCCCGTTCCAAGACCTCTGTGTCGGGAATTTTGTCCTGCCACCTGATGTGAAGGAGTCTACGTAGGCAGCTCAAGTGAAAGCGGTTGAGCTGTTTGGCAGGTCTCACTGGCATAGTGAAGAGTGGTGAGTACCACTGCACGGTAGACCCTCAGCTTGGTGGTAAGGCTGAGTCCTCTCCGCTCCCAAACATTCCCACGGAGTCGCCCAAATGCAGCGCTGGCATTGGCAATCCTGTTGTTAACCTCAACGTCAATGTTCACCACTCGCGAGAGTGTACTACCCAGATACGTAAAGCTGTCAACTGCCTGTAGATTCTGCCCCTTCACCGTGATGTGTGGTTCCTGGTAGGGCTTTCCAAGCGCGGGCAGGTACATAACTTCAGACTTTTTGGTGCTAATGGAGAGACCAAAGTTGTCACACGCCTGTGGGAAGCAGTCCATTTCATGCCGCATCTTCTTTTCTGTGCTGGCGTTGAGGGCGCAGTCATCAGCAAACAAGAAATCTCCGATGATGGTCTCCTTCACCTTTGTAACAGCTTGCAGGCGCCTGAGGTTGAACAGCCTGCTGTCAGTCCTGTAGCTGATGTGTATTCCATCCTGGCAGTCACGGATGGCATCAGTCAGCATGGCAGAGAAGACCATGGTGAAGAGTGTAGGGGCAAGAACACAACCTTGCTTCACGCCGTTTGTTACTGGAAAGGCTTCCGACTCGTCTCCATCGTCTAGCACTTTCACCATCGTGCCGTCATGGAACTGCCGGACAATCGTGCTGAACTTGCTGGGACAGCCAAACTTCTGCATTATCTTCCACAAGCCATCTCTGCTGACAGTGTCGAAGGCCTTTGTCAGATCGACGAAGCTCACGAACAGGTCGCTGAGTTGCTGTTGGCATTTTTCCTGGAGTTGGCGTGCAGCAAATATCATGTCGCAGTTCCACGCCCAGCACTGAAACCACACTGGCTTTCTGGAAGGAGACCCCGCTCAAGGTGTTGAATGAGACGGTTGAGCAGGATGCGAGCCAAGATCTTCCCAGCTATGGACAGGAGGGAGATGCCTCGATGATTGTCGCAAGACTGGCGGTTGCCTTTCCTCTTGTAGATGTGGACTATGCTGGCATCTTGCAGCTGTTGAGGGACCTTCCCTTCATTCCACATGGACAGGAAGAGTTCAGTCAGCTTCTGCATCATGACAGAGCCTCCTACTTTGAAAACTTCAGCACTACACTGTATTGTTGATAGATTGACACCAGTTGATGCAGTTCGTGTGGATTAACACACTGGTTTGGTACAGATGGAGTGACACACTGCAGTAGTACTGATGAAGTGACACACTTTGCAGTAGTTCTGATGGAGTGATACACCGTGGGCCTCTACTGATGTAGTAACACACTGCGGGTAATACTGATGGAGTGACACAATGAGTAGTACTGTTGTTATGACAAACTGTGGAGTAGTACTGACGAAGTGACACACAGTGGAATAATATTGATTTAGTGACAAATTGTGAGGTAGTTCTGTTGTAATGACGTACTGTGCGGAAGAATTGATGGATGAAACACAGTGGAGTTAACTAATGGAGTGATACATTGTGAGTGAGTACTGAGGAACTGGCACACTGTGGCGTAGAATTGATGGACTGACACCCTGGGGTCGCACTGATATAGTTCCACACTGAAGTAGTACAGACGGAGTGACAAACTGTGTGGTAGTACTCATGTCATTGCATCAGTACTACCACGCAGTTTGTCACTCCATCACCCCACCACTTGGGGTAAAACTGATGGAGTGACACGCTGTGGAGCAGTACTGATGGAGTGACACACTGCGCGGTTGTACTGATGGAGTGACATACTTCGGTGTATTGCTGATTGAATGACACACTGGGATAGTATGGACAGAATGGCGCACAGTGGGCGAGTACTGAAGTATTGACACAATGTTCGGTGGTACTGTCGGGTTGCACATTGCGACTTCCACACCGAAGTAGGACTGACGGTGGGGCAGTACAGATGGAGGGTTACACTGTTGGGTAATACTAATTGAATGAGTCCGTGTGGTTGTACATAATGGAATAACAAGCTTAAGGCAGTACTGATGGAGTGCATCACTGTGGTGTAGTACTGATGGAATAACATATTGTAGGGTAGTACTGATGGAGTGACACGCTCCAGTATTTTACTGATGGAGTGTAACATTGTGGAGTAGTACTGGTGTAATGACGTACTGTGGAGGTTTATTGATGGAATGACACACTGTGGGGTAGCACGGATGTAATAGCACATTCTGTTGGAGTGACGCAGTAATACTGATGGACTGACACGCTCTGCGGTAGTACTGTTGCGATGCAAAACTGTGGTGAAATAGTGATGGAATTACACACTATGTAGTCGCAGCGATGGGTTAGCACACTGTGGGTTAATGCGGATGGAATGGCAGATTTGAGGTAGTCCTGATGGTGTGAAACACTTTGGGGAGTACTGATGGAAGAAAAAACTGCGGGGAGTACTGATGGAATGACACGTTCTAGGGTTGCACTGGAGTGACATGATGTGGGGCAGTACCGATGTAGTGTAACAATATGGAGTTGTATTGATGCAGTGAGACACTGTGTGGTTTCACCAACGGAGTGACACACTGAGCGGTAGTACTATTGTGATGACAAACTGTGTTGTAGTACTAATGCAGTGACACACTGTTTGGTCTTACTGATGGAATGACACAATTTGTGGCAGCACTTATGGAGTGACCCACTGGGATAGTCCTGATTGAATGATAAACATCGGGTAGTACTAATGGAGTGAGACATGGTGGAGAAATACTAATAGAGTGAAACTGTGGGGAATTACTGTTGGAGTGACAAAGTGAGGTAGGACTGATGGAGTGACACACTGTGGGGAATACTAATGGAGTGACACTGCGAGGAAGTACTGATGGGTTGACACTGTGCGGTAGTACTGATGGAGTGACACGCTTCGTGGTATACTGATGGAGTGATAATCACTGGATTGTACTGATGGAGTGAAACACGTTGGCGTAGTACTGATGCGACGATAACCCCAGTGATATTCCTGATGGTGCGATGCTCTGTGGGGAGGCACTGATGGAGTGGCACAGTGTAGGGTAGTACAAATGGAGTAACAAAGTATATTTTATTACTGATGCAGTGGCACACTGTGGGTAGTGCTGTTGGAGTGACACACTTTGAGGTAGTACTGATGGAGCGACACACTATGTGGCAGTACTGACGCAATAGCTTATTGTGGAATAGTACTGATTGAGTGACACCCTGCGGTGTAGCACAGTTGGATAGACACATGCCAGAATAATACTGGTGGATTGAAGCACTGTGGGGTAGTACTGATGGAAGGACTCATTGTGTAGTACTGATGGAGTGACACACCGTTTGATAGTACTGATAGAGTGACACCCTGTGTGGTAGTACTAATGGAATAATACACAAGGTGCTACTGATGTTGAAAAACACTGTGGGTGTGTATTGATGCAATGGTATATCGTGCGGTAGTACCAATGAAGTGACACGCTCCGGGGTTGTACTGATGGAGTGACATAGTGTGTGCTAGTAATGATCGTCTAACATACTGTAGGCTTGTATTGATGGAGTGATGACCAGTGGGGTAGTATTGATGGAGTGACACAATGTGGGCAGTACAGATGGAGCAATACACTTTGGGGTTGTACTAGTGAAGTGACAAACTGTGTAAAACATTTTGGTGTATTACTGATAGAGTGACACAGTGTGCGGTAGTACTGATGGAGGAACAAGCGATATGGTAGTACTGATGTCGTGACACACTGTCGGATAGTATTAATGGTGTGAAACTAAATGGGGCAGTACTGGTGTAATGACACATTATAGTGTAGTTCTGATGGAGTGACACATTGAGGGGGAGAACTGATCGAATTACGCATTGTGGAATAGTACTGATGGAATGACTATCCATTTGCTAGTACTGATGCAATGGCATTCTATGGGATAGTACCGATTGAATGACACGTTGTGATGCAGTAATGATGGAGTAACCGACGATGTGGTAGTACTGATGGAGTAACACGCTGTGCGATAATACTTATGGATTAGCATCCTGTGGGGTAGTAGTGAAGGACTGGTATATTTTGGGGTAGTACTGATAAAGTGACACATTCGATGGTATTATTGAAGGGGTGAAAAACTGTGGGTAGAACTAATGAAATTACATACTTAAGGTGGTACTGACAGAGTGAAACACCGTCGGGAAGAAATGAAACCAGAAACCAGAAACCAGAAATGAATCTGATTTTTGTTTAGTGGGTAAACTGGCATAAGGAGCTGACAGTTGAATCTTGTATTCAGCATTGTTGCCAATAATGTGTCCTCCTGACCTATTCGACACTTAAAGCAGAGTTTTCTGTAAATTCGCTTTGTACGCAATGACATACTGTGGGGTTGTACTGATGAGAGTGACACGCTCTTGGGTACTACTAATGGAGTAACATGTGGTACTGATGGCGTGACAGACTGTAAAGTAGTATTGATGGAGTAACCTAACGTAGGGTAGTGTTGAAGTAATGGCACATTCTGGGGTAGTTCTGATGGGGTGACACACTGTGCGGTAGTACTGTTGTTGTGACATAATGTGGGATGGAATTGATGGAGTGACACTGTGCGGTAGCACTGATGGAGCGACGCACTGTAGGGTAGTACTGGTATAACGGTATACTGTTCGATAGTACTGACGGAGTGACGCACTGTGGGGTAGTACTGGTGTAACGGTATACAGTGGGATAGTACTGATGGAGTGACATCGGCGAGACTAAGCGAAACCTCGGCGATCGTTTCGCTGAACAGCTCCACACAGTTCTACCTGATCTCCCGGTTGCTCAGCACTTTAACTCACCCCCGCTGCCCCATTCCCAACCTGAACTTTCTGTCCTGGGCATCCTCCATTGTCAGAGTGAGGCCCAGCGCAAATTGGAGGAACAGCACCTCATACTTCGCTTGGGCAGCTAACATACCAGCGATATGAACATTGACTTCTCTAACTTCAATTAACCCTTGCCTTTCCCTCTCTCTCTCCATCCCTCCTCCTTCCCAGCTCTCCCACCAGTCTCGCTGTCTCCAACAAAATTCTATCTCTTTCCCGCCGACCTCGCCGACATCAGTCTAAAGTAGGGTCTCGACCCGCAACTCAACGATGCTGCCGGTCTCGTTGAGTTACAACAGCATTTTGTGTCTACGTTCGATTTAAACCAGCATCTGCATTTCTTTCCTACACGAAGTACAAGGCACGGCAGGACTTTCGGCTAATAATAGCTGTGCCGAACATGAGAGGACCACCCTTACCTGCCTGCTCACAATGCATATCGCTTCATTACCTGAAAATCTGAACTTGTCTTAAATATCACTATTGTATCTGCCTCCAACACCAGTGGAGTGGGTGGGAAGATTTTAGGACCCGTTATACAGGATGATGTGACAGAGTACATATACATGCACGATGAAATAGGCATATGTTGGCATGGCTTTGTGAAGAGAAGGTCGTGTTTGATAAATTTGCTGGAATTATTTCAGACGTAAATAGCAAGACAGCCAAAGGAGAGACAGTAGATGTTGTTTACTTTGATTTTCAGAAAACCTTTGACCAGGTGTCACAAGATGGCTGCTTAGGAAGTTGAGAGCCCACGGTGTCAAAGGGCAGATACCAGCATGGATAACTGGTTGGCTGGATGGCAGAAGACAAAGAGTGGCAATAAAGGGGGATTTTTTTCTAGTTGGCGAAGAGTAACTATTGGAGATCTTCAAGGATCGTTGTTTGTCCGCTACTCCACGTTTTATATTATGATTTGGACGAGGGGATTGAAGGCTTTGTGGCCGAGTTTGCGGATGTTACGAAAAGAGGTGGAAGGTAGGTAGTTTAGAGAAAGCAGGGACTCCGCAGAAGGACTTGGACATGTTGGGGGAATGGGCAAGAGAAGTGGCAGATGGAATATAGTATAGCAAAGTGCGGAGTACTGCAATTTGGTAGTGGAAATAATGGCGTAGACTATTGTCTAAGTGGGGGGAAATCCATAAATCGGAAGTGCAAAGGGACTTGGGAGTGCTGGTTAAGGATTACCAAAATTTTAATCTGCAAGTTGAATCGGTGAGAATGATTAGCCATGATCACATGGAAGGGTGGTGATGGCTCGAATGGCCGAATGGCCTACTCCTGCACCTATTGTCTATTGTCTATTGTCTAATGGAAGCAAACTCAACGCTTGCATTTATTTCAAGGGGACTTGTATACAGAAACACGGATGTAATGTTGAGGCTATACAAGGCGCTCGGAAGGCCGCATTTGGAATATTGTGAGCAATTCTGGGCACCATATCAGAGGAGAGGTGTGCTGGCTCTGGAGTGGGTTCAGAGGATGATTACAAGAATGATACCAGCAATAGTTTAACCTATGGTGAGCGTTTATCGGCACTCGGCTTGCACTCGGAGTTTACCATATCTTTGCCTCTTACAATTTGATATCGATCTATCTGGTTAATGGCCGATCTCCGGTGTTCCAGATTAATCCGTCCAACGTCTGGCTGTTCTTATGCTCCAGACGATGTTCTTGTAAACGTCTTGAGCACAATTTCCGAAGCGCCCATATCCTTCCTGTACTAGAGCGAACATAACTGCACACAATACTGCAAAAGCGACCGAAGCAAAGTTCTCTAAATTGAATGTTGACATCTGACTCGTATTCAAAGCCTCCGTCAAATATAGCAAGCGTTCCATATGGCTCATTTATAACTCTGAACATGCTGCCACGATCTGTGAGTTACGTACTGGAACCTTAAGATCCAACTTCAGCAATGCTGATGCTCCGATGCACTGTTGTACATACATTGAGGGCTGCTGTATCTCAATGTTGTAGTGTGCATACACAGGAGGACGCTGTGACAGTATATTGCTACTGTACATGCACTGAGGTGCGCTGTGTGTGGATGTTGCCGTGTGCTGCTGATGTTCATTCAGGGGAGGGCGCCATGACAGTATATTGCTACTGTACATGCACTGAAGTGCGCTGTGTGTGGATGTTGCCGTGTGCTGCTGATGTTCATCCGGGGAGAGCGATGTGACAGTACATTGCCACTGTACACCCACTGGGGTGCGCTGTATGTGGATGTTGCAGTGTGCTGCTGATGTTCATCCACGGGAGGGCGCTGTGACAGGATATTGCCACTGTACACCCACTGGGGTGCGCTGTGTGAGGATGCTGCAGTGCACTGTTAAAATATAACACTAAGTGCAAAAGTCATAGCAGCAGAATTAGGGCACCAAGGCCCATCGAGTCCACACCGGCATTCTATCATGGCTCACCTCTCGTTCCCACTCAACTCCATTCTCCTACCGTCTTCCCGTAATTGTCGACACTCTTACGAATCACGACCATGTCCAGCTCCGATTTAAAAATACCCAATCACGGTTTCTACAGCTGTCTGTGGCAGAATTCCAAAGATTTACTACCTTCTTACGATATAAATCCCTCGTCATCTCATTTGAAATGTACGTCCTTTTATTCTGAGGCTAGTCAAAGGGTGGTGAATCTGCGGAATGCTGTAACAGGCGACTCTGGATGCCGTAATTGGGGAATTAACAGGTTTTTAAAATTGAGGATTGGCAGGTCCGTGATTAGTAAGAGTGTCAAAGTTGGGGTTGGGTTTGAGTGGGAAAGATAGGGCAGCCATGATCGAATGGCGGATCAGACTCGGTGAGCCTAGTGACTTACTCAAATGGCGTATGAACTTATGAACTCATTACTAACTCCGGGATTGGACGGAGTCTATAGACATAGAAAACAGAAAATGGGTGCAGGAGGATGCCCTTTGGCCCTTCGAGCCAGCACCGCCATACACTGTGATCATGGCTGATCATGCACAATCAGTAACCTTTGCCTGTATTCTCCACAAATCCCTTGATTCCGCTCGCCCCTAGAGCTCTAACACTGATCGCTATTCAAGGATTCGACAATTGACACGAACGACGACGTCAAACTTTTACAAATGCCATGAGAAAATGTGTGCAGAAATGCGATTCCCGACGCAGTCTAGCTATCTCTTTATCCAGCTAATTGCTATGAGCCACGCTATATCTCTAGCTATCTAGCTGTCTAGCTATCTAACTATGTGGCTATCTAGCCATCTCGATCTGTAGCTATCAATATAGTTGTATATATCTACCCAACTAGCTATCTAGCTAAGGTAGACAAAATGCTGGAGTAACTCAGCGGGTCAGGCAGCATCTCAGGAGGAAAGGAATGGGTGACGTTTCGGGGGTCGAGACACTTCAGACTGATGTCTGCGGACGGGACCGGACAAAGATAAGATATAGACGGAGACAGGAAGACTGGTGGGAGAACTGGGAAGGGGGAGGGGATTGAGAGGGAAAGCAGGGACTATCTGAAGTTAGAGAAGTCAATGTTGATACCGCTGGGGTATAAACTGCCAAAGCGAAATATGAGGTGCTGTTCCTCCAATTTACGCTGGGCCTTATTCTGACTGACAATGGAGGAAGCCCAGGACAGAAAGGGCAGATTGGGAAGGGGAGGAGTAGTTGAAGAGCTGAGCCACCGGGAAATCAATTTGGGTGAGATGGATTGAGCGGAGGTGTTCAGCGAAACCATGGCCGAGCCTGCGCTTGGTCTCGCCGATGTAGAGAAGTTGACACCTGGAACAGCGAATACAGTTGATGAGTTTGGAGGAGGTGCAGGTGAACCTCTGCCTCACGTGGAAAGACTGATTGGGTCCTTGCATGGAGTCGCGGGGGGAGGTAAAGGGACTCCCCCCTCGAACTACACCTGTCCCTTTACCCCCCCGACCAACACCTGTCCCTTTACTTCCCCCCTCGACCACCACCTGTCCTTTTACCTCTCCCCAGCTAGCTTTCTAACCGGCTCGCCAAATAGCCATCTAACTTTCTAGCGATCTCGCCACCAGCCATCTTCCCATCTTAGCTAATTATCTAAACATATAGCCATTTAGTTAGCGATCTAACTGTCTCGCTGTCTCACTTGCTAGGCAGCTATCTATCCAGCTAGTTCAGACGAGATCTCCCTCTCTCACGAGGCCCACTGAGGATGAGCGAGAGAGTGCCCTCAAAGTGCAGCCTATCTGGCGAGATAGCTATCTTACTATCTATATATCCAGCTACCCATTCTTTCTAGCTGTCTAGCAATGCATGTCGATAGCTATCTAGGTACCTCGCTATCTTGCTATCGAGACAGCTCATACGCTATCTGGCAATCTATACTGCTGGCTAGCAATCCAGTTATCGAGATAGCTGGATTGATAGGTAAAGAGCTAACTCTTTTGGTAGCAACATAACTAGGTCACTAACTTGCCTGATGGCTAGAGAGATAGATAACTAGATAACTAGATTGTGAGCCAACAGCTTTGGCGGCCAGATAGCGGTTTAGCTTGATGGAGCTTTGCAAGATGGCTAGTGAGCTAGGCATCTAGCCAGCTATACCAGTAGATAGCTCACGAGCCACATCGCAAGAGAGTTTTATAGCGATTTATGAGCTATCTAGCTAGATCGAAATAGGTCTCTCTCGTTTTCCCTTTCACCCCCCCTCCCGAGAGCGAGCGAGCGAGGTACCGCACTCCACAAAAAAGCTGCCTACGCAACTAGCTAACTATTTTTGCAATGCAGAGATCCAGCTATCACACCATCCATCTGTCTAGTGTTCAAGCTATCTAGCAATGCAGGTATTTGGCTATCTAGAAAGCTAACACGCTATCTGGCTGTCTTTCCCGCTGGTAATCAATCTATATAACTTGATATCCAGCTTCCTAGCTGTCATGCTAACTAGCTAAACAGCTATCCACCTATGTAGGGAGCCTGCTACCTATCAATTTGACAATTCGTCCAGCTGTCTAGCTCTATAGCTAACAGACAAAATAGGTATCTATCTATCTGTCTATCTATCTATCTCTCTATCTAGCTATCCACCCAGCTATATAGCTATTTAGTCTTCTCGGAATTTGCCAAGCGAGCTATCTTATTATCTAGTTAGCTATATATTTAGCTAACTACCTAGTTATCTATCCTGCTGGCTAGCAATCCACCTATTAGCTTTCCAGCTATCTAGCTAGCAGTCTAACGCAGTCTAAAGCAGTCTAGCAGTCCAGCTATCTAGCTAGCAGTCTAACATAGTGATTTAATTATAAAGCTATCTATCCAATTATCTCTGTAGCAATGAATCAAGCTATTTATTTCTTCAACTGGATATCTAGCTCTCTACCTACCTCCTATTGCTACCTAGCTATCTAGCCATTTAGCCATGTAGTCGTCTATCTATCTAGCTAGCTGCTAAGCTATGTAGCTATCTAGCCAGCTGGCCATCAAGCCTACTAGCCATCTACTCGTCAAGCCATCTCGCCATCTGACCACCCAGCCATCTGGCTTTATTCAGTTCGCCATCTACCCAGCGAGCCAGCTTCCCATCTGACCAATTTCCCGAGTAGCCAGCTAGCCTTCCAACCGTCTAGCCAGAAAGCAATTTAGCCATCTAGTCATCCAGGCATCTAGATATATAGCCGGCGTGAGCGATCTATCTGTCATTTCAGCTTGCAAGGTAGCTATCTACAAACCTAGATATGACTAGATCTCCCTCTGTGGGCCTCGCGAGAGAGGGAGCGCACCACACAGAGAGCTGCCTATATCTCTAGCTAGCGATCTTGCAATCTAGTTATTCAGCTATCTACACATCCAGCTATCTAGCTTTCGAGTTATGCAATGCGGGTAGCTAGCTACCCAGGTAGCAAACTATGTTGCTATTTGTCCATCCTATTGGCTAGAAATCTAGCTCACTGGTTATCCAGCCATCTAGTTATCAGGCCAGCCAGCTACTACTGAATTCCAGTGAAGACAAGCCCAATCGTTACAAACTCCAGTAGTGGTCTCACCAGGGCCCGATACAACTGCAGAAGGACCTCTTTACTCCTATACTCAAATCCTCTCGTTATGAAGGCCAACATGCCATTTGCATTAGTGCGTTTTTCTGCTCGCTCTCATATTATAGACAATAGACACTAGGTGCAGGTGTAGGCCATTCTGCCATTCCAGCCAGCACCACCACTCAATGTGATCATGGCTGATCAATCGCAATGTGTACCCCGTTCCTGCCTTCTCCCCATAACCCCTGACTCCGCTATCCTCCGCTATTGCAGCTTTCCATAATTAACTAGGGCAGACCTCAACATCCAGACATATGGTCACACCCAGTGTCGTCAGTCTGTTCCCCACTCCCTCTGTGTGGAATCTTTCTCCTCACTTCCCATTTGTTCCGTCAGGACCTTCATCCTGTTCTCCCGAACAGATAGACGGAACATCTCATTCCGACCCTCAGCCATACAAGATTCAAGATTCAAGATATCTTTATTTGTCATCCAAAAAACAAGTTTTTTGAACGAAATTTCGTCACCCACAGTCCAACAATAAGAGCAATAAAATAAGCAAATTACACAACCCCAACCAACACAAAACCCCCCAAAAAGAAACATCCATCACAGTGAGTCTCCTCCAGTCCCCTCCTCACTGTGATGGAAGGCCAGAATGTCTTTTCTCTTCCCCTGCCGTCTTCTCCTGCGGTCAGGCTGTTGTCGTTGCCATGTTCCAGGCTGCGCCGGACGTCAGGCTACGCAGCACATCCCATGTTCTTTCCTGACAATCTCAGTGAACCATTTACCTATTTTATAATAATTCAGCTCCTTGTGCTCTACCTCAAAGGGAGTAGGGCCGAAACGTCGAATTAGACCTGTTGCTTTCACAGACCTACTTGACCAGATGAGTTCCTCCAAGATTCAAGATTCCAGGTTTAGTATATTTATTCCCTTTTGATACGAAACTTTTTTCTGGGTCGGTGGAAGATATTTGTTTTATCCTCCTCCATCACCTGCTGATCACAGTCTAAACTTACAGCGCGGAAACAGGCCCTTCGGCCCATCGAGTCCGCTCTAACCAGCGATCCCCGCATATTAACTCAATCCTACATGCACTTGGCTCATACCAACCCAATTAACCTACAAACCTGTAGGTCTTTGGAGTGTGGAAGGCAACCAACAATCTCGGAGAAATCTCACGGGGAACGTACGAACTGCGAACAGACAGCACCGTAGTCGGAATGGAACCCGGGTCTTCAGTTGCAAGCGTTGTAAGGCAGCAACTCTACTTATGCGCCCATAGTTAGTATGTTTGCAACTGACACCAAACCAATATTTACAGATGGCGGCGAATACGTTGAAAGGCGCACGATTTCAAAACCGGGCCAGATGGTTCGTTCGGACCGACCGCTCACCGAGAATTGATCTTCGTGAAAGATGCCATCTGGCTTGATTGATGAAAATGTTGCCAGCACTCGAGGGCCTGGGCTACATGGCTTCGTTAGACAGGTTTGGACTTTATGCCTAGGAGCACAGGGGCCTGAGAGGTGACCTCTACAGGCGAAAAGGGTAAGAGAGGAATGAATGGAGTGAATGCACAGTCTGTTTAACAGAGTAGGAAAATCAAGCACAATAGGGCATGGGTTTAAGGTGAGAGGTGTTAAAGTTTAATATAAACGTGAGGGGCAACTATTTCATTCAGAGGATTGAAGAAATATGAAACGACCTGCCCAGAAACATGCTGAGGCACAAACAATGTGAAGGACATTTGGACGGGTACACGGTTTGGAAAGGTTTTCGGGGATATGGGCAAACCGAATTAGATCAGATGGTCCATTTTAATCGACACGTCCATGTTGTGCGGCACGGCCTGTTTCCGCGCTATATGTCTCCATGCTTTATTATCTCTGTCATCGGGATGTATTGGACAGAACCATCGGGTGGCGGGTGAATACGCATTGATGAAACAGTGTTTCCCTGTTCAAAGCGGGTTATCCAACAGTAGAGATGCATTGTTCGGCTCGTAAACAGTGGTGGTCATCAGAGCCAATGCAGTCGCCAGGCATCCGCTTGCTAGAAAATTGATCCCCCAGTCTGATTTGGAATCCTCTTATGCCTGATTGACTTGCGGAGATGACACTTGTCCTTCGTGTTCCGTTCAGGGTCATCTTGCTTCAAAACCTCAGTTCAGGACATTAATCAAGAGTGAATCTCCCTTTTTATCCAAGGCTTCTGATTAGGACGAGAGATAAATGTCTCTATTGTAAAAACAGCCGTCACGTGCATTTTTTGATGAAACCGAACACATCCCTCGACAGACCGCGGACCGCTGGTCTCAAGGCGTCCGGCCGCGCGATATCATTCCGTGGGAAATCCTCGCATATTTTCAGATTTTATGTTTCCTGAGTTTTTGCATCAGATTGTCATTATTCAGGCTCCCGCTCCGGGGGAAACACTATGCTATTTGTGCGTCTCCTTTCATCAATCGGCAACGGTGCCTCACCAGTTGAATCCCGAGCAGGTGACCGGGGTTCGATTCCGATCACCGCAACATTCCCAATGCACGGGAAATCTGCCTTCAGAGAGCACAGATACTTAATTCCGATAGCAATTCATGCATAGACTCATATTCATAGAATGATACAGAGTGGAAACAGGCCATTCGGCCCAACTTGCCCACACCGGCCAACATGTTCCAGCTACACGACTCCCACCTGGCCGCGTTTGGCCCATATGCCTCCAAATCTGTCCGATCCATGTACTTGTCTAACTGCTTCTTACATGTTTGGACAGTTCCTGCCTCAACGACCTCCTCTGGCAGCTTGTTCCATACATCCACCATCCTTTGCGTGAAAAATTTACCCATCAGGTTCCTACTAATCTTTTCCACATTCACCTTGAACCTATAAATGATGCAGGAAGGGGTTCTGGAGTAAAATGGATCCTATAAGCAATTATTATTCACTGTGAGGTCGTCTGTGCATCGGGATGGAATTTCCATTCCTGATCCGTTGCCCTGTAAACGGAAGTGCATCTTCCTGATGCCTTTATTGCAGATTCCTACCCCAGACGAGGACAGATCCCAACATGCCCAGATAACATTTAACACCAAGTGACGCCACTCTGTTCACCACCTGCTCTCTGTCTATTCCATTCAGTGGAACCTCTCTTCTCACTCCCCATCTGTTCCATCATGAGCTTTATCCAGTCCTCCCGTACAGGCAGACGGAACATCTTCACTCTGATCCCCAGCCATGCACTACGCTACACAGGAACATTCACATGTTGTTACTGATCGGCCCAATCATTTACTTTCCAACTTTCTAATCATTGATGCCTTGTGCTCCGTCTCATGGCCTCGAATCTTCAACTTACGTCAGCTGCTTCTACGGATGCTGCATGACCCGCTGAGTTATGTCTCTTTATTCAAGATTACTGCATTTGTATTCTCCTTTGACATGAAAGATTTGTATTGTTTGATGATGGAGATTTGTTTCGTCGTCCATTAACTGCTCATTATTGAGGTTTGCCGCAGTCTTTGTATGCAGCCCGGACTTCGATTGAGTTGATTTCCTGATAATTCGCTTTCATATTAACTCAATGTTCCGCAACGATTATGCAATCGGACCGATTACTGTGCATTCGCTCTGTAAAACTGCAAATAGCTTAATAAGAGTTCCACTTCATCGACTGAGGGCAGACCTAATGGAGACCCCTGGTCTCCTTAGACCACTGCTGTGTTGCTCTTTTCGTTGGTGCTTCGTTCTTAAATCTTTCTGAAAGCCAGCAGGAGCACCACCAATAAATGATCGGGTGACAAATAGAGCGACAAATGGAACGGCAGGCATACTTACTGGTCGTGTAGGCCAGAGTGCTTAAGCCCTGCCGAGGGGGGTGGGCTGGGGGAGAGAGAGAGATGTTGATTTTAGTTACCTGTGCATTCCTGAGGCTAGATTGGTTGAGTTCATCGCAAATGATGAACAGTACCATAGGGTTTGGTTCTTTTTTTTAAAAAAATTTAAAATATTTTTTATTTTTGAAAAGCATATGTACAAATAGAAATTAAAAAACACATTTGTTACAAAGTTCTTACATAGCTTCAATTTTTAAATTTTTGAAGAGAGAAAGTAAAAATGAAAAAAAAAACTATAAACTTGGGGAGAGAGAATAAGAGGGTTAAAAAAAGGATCTAACAATAAAAATTAAAGGGAGTAGATCCGGGAGACAATAACCACAGTTGTGCATCCAACCCCTAACTCAAGTTTCAACTTTTAATTTAAATTTTTTATTTTAGTCCTGTGCCAAACCCATTTACTTTTCTAAAAATTCAATAAATGGAGACCATATTTTTAAAAACAACTCAGGTTTGTCGATTAAGGCAAACCTTATTTTTTCCAAATGCAGGGTCTCTGTCATTTCCGTAGTCCACATTTTAATTGTGGGGGTTATTGGTTTTTTCCAAAATTTAAGTATTAATTTTTTCGCAGTTATTAGACTGTAATCAAGAAAATGTACCTGACTTGCTGTAAAATTTGTAGTATGTTCTGATAATCCTAATATAATTAATTTTGGATCCATATCTAATTTTTTATTAATAACTTTAGAAACTATTTTAAAAATCTCCAACCAGAAGTTTTGCATTTTTATACAAGTTACGAAAATATGAGTTAAATTAGCTTCTTGAAATTGACATTTATCACAAATAGGAGAGATACTAGGAAAAATCCTATTTAATTTCGTCTTCGAATAATGTAATCTATGTATTATTTTAAATTGTATTAAGGAATGTCTAGTATTCAATGAACATTGATGTATATGTTGTAAACTTTCATCCCATATATCTTGCATTATAAATTGATTCAATTCGTCCTCCCATGCTCGTCTATAAGATTCTGATGACGGAATGTCAGTGTCAAGGAGAGTATTGTAAATAAAGGATATTAATTTATTTGAATTATAATGTCGATTCAGGCATACATCAAGTGTTTCTGGACCTCTAAATTTATATTCTTGCATGTGTGATTTTACATAATCTCTAAGTTGTAAATATCTAAAATAATTATTAACATGTAATCCGTACTTCTGCTGTAAATCCTGAAAAGAAAGAAAAGTTCCCTTATGATAAAGATCTCCCACCCTTTTAATTCCATAACTTTTCCATTGAGCAAAGCCTCTATCTAAGACAGACGGTTTAAAAGAAGGATTATTCGTAATAGGAAGGAAAACAGATAATTTACTCAATTTTAACGTAAGCTTTAATTGTTTCCAGGTACGGATAACACTGTGTATAATGGGATTACCTCCATATGTTTTTTTATTTAAATTTATTGGAGCTAAGAGGATCGCACCAATATCGAATGGTAAACAATCATCTTTCTCCATCTTTAACCAATCCGGTTGTTGATCAGAATCATCCAACCAGCAGGTTATATTTTTAATATTAACCGCCCAATAATAAAATAAAAAGGTAGGTAAAGCAATTCCTCCATTAATTTTAGACTTACATAGATGTCTTTTATTTATTCTATGAGTCTTGTAGTCCCAAATAAAATTAGTAACAATTGAATCAATTAAAAAAAAAAACTTTTTTGGAAGATAGATCGGAATTGCTTGAAATAAGTATAGTAGCTGTGGAAGAAAGATCATCTTTATAGCATTACTACGACCAACTAATGATATAGGGAGTGTTTTCCAAAATTGGATATTTCTGTGTAATTTAGTGAGTAAAGGAGGAAAATTTAATTTAAATAAAGAAGTATATTTCCTAGTCACGTAAATTCCAAGATATTTAAACTTTTCATAGGCAATTTTAAAAGGAAATTGTTGAAGTATGGCCGGATTATGCTCCATTATTGGCATAATTTCACTTTTGTACCAGTTAATTCTATACCCTGAAAATGAACCAAATTGAGTTATGAGATTTAATAAATTCGGAATGCTAATTTCTGGCTTTGTAATATATATTAATACATCATCCGCATATAAAGAAATTTTATTGGTTGTATGTTTAGTATTATAGCCATGAATATCTGAATTTGATCTAATACTCTCAGCAAGTGGTTCTATAATAAGGGCAAATAGAAGCGGTGATAGTGGACATCCTTGTCTACAACCCCTAAATAAATGAAATTTAGATGACAGCATTTGATTAGTTAATATTCCAGCTGTTGGGGATGTATATAAAAGTTTCACCCATGAACAAAAATTTTCACCTAGTTGAAATTTTTCCATCACTGAGAAAAGATAGGGCCATTCTACTTGATCAAATGCTTTTTCAGCATCTAGCGAGATGATTGCTAAATCTTCATTTAATAGTCTATTTGAATAAATTATATTGAACAAGCGTCTCAAGTTGAAAAATGAATATCGTTTGGCTATAAAGCCTGATTGATCGGGGTGTATCAATTTATCTATAACTAGACTTAATCTCTGAGCTAAGATTTTCGCTAATATCTTCTGATCAGTATTTAAAAGAGCTATCGCCCTATACGAACCAGGGTCTTCAGAATCCTTATCTTTTTTAGGAATGAGGATTATTGTTGATTCAGTCAGAGTTTGTGGTAATCTCTGTTGTTTAAAGGCGTGACTATATACAGTTTGCAAACGTCGAGAGATCAAATCACTAAAATTTTTATAAAATTCATTATTTAAGCCATCAGGGCCAGGAGTCTTCCCATTTTTCATGGATTTAATGGTCTCTTCAACGTCTTTCATAGTTATTTCTGCGCCCAGTAAATTTCTATCACTCACATTCAAACCAGGAATGTTACATTCCTGCAAAAAGTTTTGCATCTGCGCAGAACTATCTGTTATTTTTGATGAATATAATGACTGATAAAATTGCAAAAATCTCTGATTAATATCCTTAGGTAATTTAAGCAAATCTCCATTTTCTGATCTAATTTTATGAATTGTAGAATCATCTTCTAATTTACGGAGTTGACGTGCAAGCAATTTCTGTGGTTTATCTCCAAATTCAAAATGTTTTTGTTTAGTATATTGAAAAAGCCTTAAAATATGAGATGAGAGAATATAATTTAACTTATATTTGAGAGCTGCAATTTTATTATGTATTTCAATAGAGGGAGTGATGGCATTTGTTATGTCTAACTGTTTTATCTGACTTTCTAGGTCATGTTGTTCAGCCCGCTTCTTCTTATTTTGAGACGCTTGAAAAGCAATAATACATCCTCACACAAACGCTTTAAATGTTTCCCAAAGCAGGGACGCAGGTGTTTCAGGAAGGTCATTTGCGTAAAAAAAAGTCTCAAATTGCGATTTAAGATAGTCATAACATTCGTTTTCATTTAAGATTTGCGGATTAAATCTCCAATTAGTCTGTTTCCCCGTTACTCCTTGGAGTTTTACCCTAAATGTTAAAGGGGCATGATCGGATATAATAATATTATGATATTTTGAATTATACGTAGAAGGAATAAGTTTGGAGTCCACCAAGAAATAGTCAATTCTTGAATAAGTTTTATGCACAGGTGAATAAAATGAATACTTTCGGCCTGAAGGATTATCAATCCTCCAAACATCTTTTATATTTGCACTATTTATATAAGAGTTTAATAATTCACACGACTTGGATTTTGTTTTCCTTTGAGTTGAAGATCTATCCAAATAAGGATCTAATGTACAATTTAAATCTCCTCCAATTATCAAGTTATATTGTCCAAATTCTGGAATGGTATTAAATATATTTTTTAAAAATAACGGATTATCAAAATTTGGTGCATAGACATTCACCAATATCAATTTTGTAGAATATAGTTCTCCCACTAATATAACATATCTACCTTCAGTGTCAACTATAGAGGAAGTACGTATAAATGGTATACCCTTACGAATTAAAATAGCAACACCTCTTGATTTAAAAGGAAACGATGAGTGAAATACTTTATCAATCCATTTGCCTTTCAGTCTATTATGTGCTACATTTTTTAGATGAGTTTCCTGAAGAAACATTATGTCTGCATCAATAGATTTTAAATGTGAAAGTACTTTACCTCTTTTAATTGGTTCATTAACACCCTTGACATTCCAACTACAAAATGTAATACCTTTACCCCCTGTTTTCCTAATAGAATCTTGCATCTTAACCGATAAATAGTCTATAATAAAGCAAATGGTCTGGCACCCGGACTACAACATTTTTCTTGAATGAAGGGTGGATGATCTTTTGTACTACGTAGAGTGTTTCCCGGAAATATCTCCCAAAAGTATATAAATTCTGAAAAATGACATAATAATAAAAGTTAAATCTAAAAAAAAAATCAATATATAAAAGGTTAAAAGAGTGCAGGAAAGAAGAAGAGACAACTAAAACTACAACTACAATTAGTGCAGTTAGTGTTAGCCACCCTAAGGTGGCAAAAAATCTAAGGACTTCCGTGAGATGTAAAAAAAAAATTAATACTAGCTTCGTTTTTTAACAAAGTTATTGTTTTTGTTTTTTTTAAAAAGAGAGATAAACGGGGCAGGCCCGAAACTAATTAGTCTATAATAAATCGATTTTTCTGTCTAAGGTGTATTAATTAAGTATTCAAAGTAAAGTTTACATAAATCAAATATTACTTATACTTCTTATTAGTAATGATTAATAAAAATATATATGTTTTTTAATTAATAGTAATTAGTTACGGTTAATATTCGTATAGGATATACACTAAACTTAAATCTTTAAGTTTTAATATTTTTAAAGTCCAATCAGATGTCTGCCAATTAAGATAGCCGTGAAATCATAATCAAGCCTTCAGCGACCTTTCGATCTCCCGAGCAAATTTCAGTGCTTTATTATGGTCAGTAAAAAAGGATTCAATTTGATTGTAGGTCACTCGAAGTTTTGCTGGATACAACATACCAAATCTGAGCGCTGGGATCTTCCTGAGAATAGATCTTGACTCATTAAACGGTGCTCTTTTCTTAACCACCTCAGAGGGGTAGTCTCTGAAGATGCGAATCTCATCGCCTTGAAATAATAAAGCTCTGTTACTAGCAATTCTTGACAGCATATCTTCTAAAACGTGAGCATTATGCACCCTCAGAATCAAATGCCTTGGAGGCGCATTAGCACCTGGCCGTGCTCTCAGTGCTCTATGGGCTCGATCCAACAAGGGCTTTGAATCCATTTTCAAAACTTCTTGTAACAATTCAGCAGTAAAATCACGAAGGTTTTTATCTTTTTCTTTGCCTTCTTTAACTCCAAGGATTCTTAAATTTTGTCGTTTAGCATGACCCTCTAGGTCAGTACATTTTTCGGTTAATCTCATCAGTAAATCAGAAAGACGCTGAGTCTCCGACAATACTACTTTTGTTGTTTCAGCACTCGTCTCGGCTAAAGTTTCCAACTCACCTATAGCCTCATCATGTTGTTCTATTGACGCCGTGATGTTGTTCAGCTTACCGGAAAAATCAGAGTCCAACTTTTGTAACTTGGAGGTTACCTCCTCCATGTGTTCATTCATAATTACACACATTTCAGCCTTTGATTTAGCCAACTGATCCTTAATAGTAGATAGTATTTCCCCCTTCATTCCTTTAAGTGATACTAATTCAGCTTTCATCTCTTGAAGTTCAACTGTCATATTTGCCACTTGAGACTTCATACCTGAAAGCTCCTCACCAACAACGCTGCGAAATTCTTCCAAACCAATTTTTTTAGGATGTGGATTCCGGGTTCCTTTTGCAATTTCTTCCTGAGTCGACGCTGAGGTTTGGGCTGTAGCAGAGGCTTCCAACAGAACACAATATTCCAAATGCGGCCTCACCAACGTCTTACACAACGGCAACATAACCTCCGTATATCTCTACACAATGCTATGACCGAAGACGGCCAATGTTACAAAAGTCTTTTTGACCACACTATCAACCCGTGACGCTACATTCAATACACGATGTACCTGTCGTCCTAGATCGCTCTGCTCTACAGTTCATTCACCTTTCTGCCTCGGTTCCAGGTCATCGGTACTGACACTTCTGAACTCACTGATGGTTTCACTTCCCATGTGCGTCTGATTGTGAATACATTTGCACTACAGGTGAACATCCAAATAAAGAATAATCAAGACTTAACTGCTCCTCCAAGTGCAGCGCTCTCCTCAGTCGTACTTCAAATATCTGCGAGGCCCTTTTGTGTAGTTCTGGTCACCATATTACACAAATGATGTCCTATTGCCAGAGGCAGTGCGGAACAGATTCACCAGGATGTTATCTGGAATGGACAGCGTTAGTTTGAGGACAGATTTGATCAGGTGGGATTGATCTCATTGGAGCACGAATGCAGAGGGACGACCTTACTGAGGCATGTAAAATTATGTCAACTACAGCAGGGTTGAGTAGATGGTCACAGTTATTTCCCAGGCTGGGAGAATCTAAAGCCAGAGATCGTACGTTTAATCGAAAGGGGAGAGATTTAAGGGAATTCTGACTTCAACGATGGAGCAATCTTTTCTTTTGAGACGGTGGGGACAGATACCATCTCAGCAACTAAACAGCATTTGGACAGCCGTTTGTTTCGGATGGAAATGGACGGATATGGGACAAATACAGGTGAATGGGATTACCGTAGATAGGCATCTCGGTCTGCACGGACGAGTCGGGCTGAAGGGCCTGTTTCCCTGCTGTTCCCATGACTGGAATCAGCGGTTCTGTAATCTCTAATGTGCTCTGTCGGCGGTCTCCCCAGTTGGGGCCACATAACAGACACATCACTGACTGCACAACAGAGGCACATTGTTCATCTCCCTCGCAAGTGTCCAACACGTGCTTCACTCTCCTCAAACTAAACTCCAGCCTGGAAATCCGAGGAATTAAACGCCAATAGGTGTCGAGTTTTATCAAACTTGCAGTTTAAGCAACAACATGATATAACTGCCTGTCATATACGTTGGTCATTTTAATATGTCTCTGATCATTGAAGTGTTTTTTTCCGTTTCTATGTGTGCCAGTTATACACAGCAGGAAGGGAGAAATGATCTGTTGTATTAATGAATAAATAGGCACAGAAATACAGACTGAGTGTGTGTGAGAGTTTGCTTAAATTCACTGGAATTTCGAATGAGAGGGGATCTTGTAGAACATATACAATTTTGAGGAAGGGTCTCCACCCATTCCTTCTCCCCAGAGATACTGCCTGAAGGAACGCTGAGTTACTCCGGCTTTTTGTGCCTATCTTCGGTTTAAACCAGCACCTGCAGTTCCTTCTTACACATATACAATTCTTAAGGGATTGGACAGGCTAAATGCAGGAAAAATGTTCCCGATGTTGGGGGATTCCAGAACATGGATCACAGTTTAAGAATAAGGGGTAGCTCAATTATTACTGAGATGAGGAAAAACTGATCTGTCATCGGCCTCCCCAGTTGAGATGAATTGTGAATCTGTGGAATACACTGCCACAGAAGGCAGTGGAGGCCAATTCACGAGAGATTTTCAAGAGAGAGTCAGATATAGCTCTGAAGGCCAACGGAATAAAGCTGCATGGGGCGAAAGCAGGAACGGGGTACTGATTTAGGATGATTAGCCATGATCATATTGAATGGCGGTGCCGGCTCAAAAGGCCAAATGGCCTACTCCTGCAAGTATTGTCTATGATTCTATGTTTCTAAACCACTGTGGACAGCCCAGACGGGTGAGTTGGTCATTAACTCTCAGACCGACTTTGCTGTCAGGTCTGTGGGTTTGAATTAGCATCAACCTGTCAACTGGTCTGAAGTAGTTCAATAAAAAATAAACTGCAGATTGAACAGAACCTTGCCTTGTGTTCACCGGCTGGAACTAATATTCCCCACTGGGTGAATGGCTCAGCACAATTGCTCAACTCTCCCTATCTCAGATCTGAAGCTGCATTTTAATTTTCAGCATTATGTGTTATTCTTTAAATTGTATGCCGGAGAGAGGCAATTAGTATTTATAACGATTGTTAATTAAGATGAAAATCACAAATGATTGCATCTTCACCTGCCGTGTTTACCAGCGTGGATAGAGCAGCAAGATGGAGGTAGTGCTCATTGCAGATTAGATTAATTACAGATACTGAACATGCGTTAACCCTTTACAGTCAAACATCTGCAATAATGCAAATCATAGGGTTGTTATCCACTTTGGTATAAAATATAAAACACAGGAGTTAAGATGAAATGGAAGCATCACAACCTGATGCATAGACACGGAAACATAGAAAAATAGAAAATAGGTGTGGGAGTAGGCCATTCGGCCCTCGAGCCAGCACCGCCATTCAACATGATCATGGCTGATCATCCTAAATCAGTACCCCGTTCAAGCTTTCTCCCCATATACCTTAATGCCGTTACCGGAAGAGCTACATCTAACTTTCGCTTGATAACATCCATTGAATTGGCCTCCAATGCCTTCTGTGGCAGAGAATTTCACAAATTCACAACTCTCTGGGTGAAAACCTCACATCAATCCTAAATAGCAGTCTGTCCGTCTTTTTTTTGTTGAGTGTCGGTGTTGGGATGATTTTTATATATATTTTTTTGGTTGTGTATGTGTGGGAGGGGGTGGTGGTGTGTGGGGGTGGGTGGGTGTGGGGAACTTTTCTCTTCCTCACGGCGCGGGATGCGGCTCGGCTGCGGGGCCTAACATCCCCCGGTGCGGCTCGGCCGCTGGACTTTACATCACCCGGTGCGGCTTGGCCGCTGGACTTACATCGCCCGGTGCAGCTCGGCCGCGGGGCTTAACACCGCCCGGTGCAGCTCGGCTGCGGGACTTTACATCGCCCGGTGCGGCTCGGCTGCGGGACTTTTCACCGCCGGTGCAGCTCGGCTGCGGGACTTAGCTGCGCAAGGCTTGGTCGCGGGCCTTTCATCGCCCGGTTCGGCCGCGAGACGTTTCAGCGCCCGGTGCGGGGACTGTGCGGGTCGGTCGGGGACGAGCTGTCTGTCCGTGGGCGTGGGGAAGAGAGGGGAAGTTTTGTTGCCTCCATCACAGTGAGGGGGTGTTTGGAGTCACTGTGATGGACGTTTGTGTTGGGGTTATGTGTCTTGTGTTCTTTTTTTTTCTATGACTGCTATGTAGTTTCGTTCGGTACTTCGGTGCCGAACGACAAATAAAGCTCTGTTATACTGTTATAATAGTCTACCCCTTGTTCTTAAACTGTGACATGTGTGCAGGTTACCGATCAATGGCGAACCATTCAACAGAACTGCTGACTGTTAATATTTTAAAAAAGTATGATTTACATGATTTGTCTTGAAGTGGATGATCAGCCATGATCACAATGAATGGCGGTGCTGACTCGAAGGGCCTCATGGACTCCTCCTGCACCTATTTTCGATGTTTCTATGTTCGTAAATGAATCTGTTCTCCGATCCCAGGACAGAGATCCATGCACAAGTGAGGAATATCTTACAGCACTATTTGTGCACACACCCTCCAGTTATAGAGTCATGGAGTCATAGAATCTTACAGTCTTCGGCCCAGCCTGCCTACACCAGCCAACATGTCTCGTCCGCACTATTCCCACCAGCCTGTGATCGGCACATTTTCCTATCAATGGCTTATACATGCACCTGTCTAAATGTTCCTTAGAGGTTGTGAGAGTACTTTTGTGTTAGCACCTTTATATATTACATTTTATAGTGAGTAACTTTAGTACCTCTGTACCTGATAGTACCTTTTATAGTTGGCCTTTTGAGACGTGACAAAAAAGGTCGGTCAGGGCAG
This sequence comes from Rhinoraja longicauda, assembly GCF_053455715.1. Classification (NCBI taxonomy): domain Eukaryota; kingdom Metazoa; phylum Chordata; class Chondrichthyes; order Rajiformes; family Arhynchobatidae; genus Rhinoraja; species Rhinoraja longicauda. The sequence goes on from NW_027601398.1 coordinate 188,301, forward strand.
ATCTGTAGATATTGAAAACATGGACTTCAGCATTGTATTCGAGAAGGTTCCTCGTGGTAGCCTGCTCCTGAAGGTTAGATCGCATGAAATGCAAGGAGAGATAGCTGAATGGATCGCACATTGGCTTCATGGAAGGAAGCAGAGGGTGATAGTGGAAGGTTGCTTCTCAGACTGGACGCCAGTGACTAGTGGCGTGGCTCAGGGTTCGGTGCTGGGCCCGTTACTGTTTGTCATCTATATCAAAGATTTGGATGAGAACACACACGGCAAGATTAGCAAGTTTGCAGATGATGCAAAAGTGGGTTGTTTTGCAGACAGTGAAGATGGTTGTGATGAAGTGCAATAGGATCGTGATCGATTAGCCAGGTGTACTGAGGAATGGTTGATGCAATTTAATGCAGATAAATGTGATTCCAGATGTAGTCTCACCACTGACCTATACAAATGCAAAATGACCTCTTTACTCCTGTAGTCAAATCAAAGTGTAGTATTTCAAAGTGAGGTATTGCATTTTGAGAAATTTAACAAGGGCAGGACCGACACAGTTAATGGGAGGGTTCTGGGTAATGTTGCAGGGCAGAGGGATCTAGGAGTGCAGGTGCACATTTCCTTGAAGGCGGAGTCACAGGTAGATCGGGTGATCATAAAGGCTTTTGGCACATTGGCCTTTGTCAGCCAGAGTATTAAGTGTGGATGTTGGGAGGTCATGTTGCAGTAATATAAGACCTTCGTGAGACTGCATTTGGAGTGTTCTGTTCTGTTCTGGGTACCGTTTTTTCGGAAAGATGGTGCCAAACTGGAAACATCACAGGTACATTTTACGAGGATGGTACCAGGGTCAGACTGAAAGGGAGAGGTTGAGTAGCCTGGGCTCTATACCTTGGAGCACAGAAGGAAGAGGGGCGAACATATTTAGGTGTATTTGATAATGAGATGAATTGATCAGATAGATGCACAGAGTCTCTTGCCCTGAGTAGGAAAATAGAGCTCCAGAGGACATACTTTCAAAGTGAATAGGAAAAGATTTCATCGGAATCGTTCGGATAACTTTTTCAAAAAAAGGGTGGTGGATGTATGGAACAAGCTGCCAGAGGAGGTAGTTGAGGCAGGGACAATCCCAACATTTAAGAAATTGTTCGACAGGTACAAGAATTGGACGGGTTTGGAGGGATATGGATGAAACGCAGGCAGGTGCTTGTAGGGACATGTTGGACGGTGTTGGCAAGTTAGGCCTGTTTCCACAACGTATCACTCTATGACTCTAAGATTCTATGAGTACCGGCCTGAAAAACCTTCTATGGCAACACGTTCCATTCACCCACCACATTTTGTGTGAAAAATTACCCCGCAGTTTCCGATTAAACTTTCCCACCTCATCTTAAACCTCTGCCCCTTGGTTCTTGCTTCACCTACTCTGTGCGTCTGCCAGGTGTATTCCTTTCATTATTTTGTTCACCTCTAAAGGATCATCCCAGATAATCCTGCGCACCAAGGCGAAAGTACTAGCCTGCTGAATCTGTGTCTGTAGATCAGGCTCTCCAGTCCTGGCAACATCCTCGTGAATCTTCTCAACACCCTTTCCAGATTGACACCATTTTTCCAATACTATGCTGCCCAAGACTGAGCACAATAAACTAAGTGCAGCCTCACCAACATCGTATACAACTGCAACATGACCTCCCAACATCAAAACTCATTACTCACCGATGAAGGCCAATGTACCAAAAGCCTTTTTGACCAAACTATTTACCTGTAACGCTACTTTCAATGCACTGTGTACCTGTCGTGTTAGATCCCTCTGCTCTATAGTTATTTCACATTTTTGACTCGGTTCCAGCTCATCGGGACTGACACCCCTGAATTCACTGATGATTTCACTTCCAATCTGCGTCTGATTCTGAACAAACCTGCACTGCAGCTGAACATGAAAATAAAGAAAAATCAAGACTTAACTGCTCCTCCACGTGCAGCGGCCTCCTCAGTTGCACTTCAAATATCTGCGAGGCCCTTTTTTGTAGTTCTGGTCACCATATTATGGAAATAATGTCCCATTGCCAGAGACAGTGCGGAACAGATTCACCAGGATGTTATATGGAATGAATAGTTAGAAGACAGATTAGATCTGTGCTGGGCTCAATGTAGTTTGTCATCCATATCAATGAGTTGCATGAGATTGTACAAATACTATTTTTAAAGTTTGCAGTTGACACTAAAGTAGATGGTATCACAGACTGTGAAACTGTTTAGCAAGAATTAAAGCAGGAACTTTTCAAATTGGAAAGTGTGCTGAGAAATAGCAAACGGTGTTTCTTCCAGATAAGTGTAACGTTTTAATATTGGGAAGTCAAATCAGTGCATGATCGTTACCGTGAATGGTCGTTAGCTGGGGAGTGTTGTAGAGCAGAGGGATCCATAAATTAGAAGTAACTTCAGCAAGATTGCTGATGACACAATGCTGGGTGACAGTGCGAACTGCAAAGAGGATGTTAGGAGGTTGCAGGGTGAATACGGCAGGTTGACTGAGTGGGCAGATGCATGGCAGATGCAATATAATGTAGATAAATATGAGATTATCGACTTAGGTGGCAAAAACAAAGAGACAGATTATTATCTCAATGGTGTCAGATGAGGTAACGGGGAAGTGCAACAAGGCCT
>NW_027601398.1:191455-197000 GCF_053455715.1 Rhinoraja longicauda
CACCATGCTTTATGTGAAAAATTACCCCTCAGATTCCACAGATTCACAATTCATCTCAACTGGGGAGGCCGACGACAGTTCAGTTTTTCCTCATCTCAGTAATAATTGAGCTACCCCTTATTCGTAAACTGTGATCCCTGTTCTGGACTCCCACAGCATCGGGAACATTTTTCCTCTATCTTGCCTGTCCAATCCCTTAAGAATTGTATATGTGTAAGAAGGAACTGCAGATGCTGGTTTAAACAGAACATAGACACAAAAAGCTGGAGTAACTCAGCGGGACAGGCAGCATCTCTTGGGAGAAGGAATGGGTGGAGACCCTTCTTCAGAATTCTATATGTTTCGTCAAGATCACCTCTCATCCTAAATTCCAGTTAATTCAAGAGAGCTCTCACACACACTCAGTCTGTATTTCTGTGCCTATTTATTAATTAATACGAGAGCGTTTCTCCCTTCCTGCTGTATATATTTGGCACACATAGAAACTGAAAGAAACACTTCAATGATCTGAGACATATTAAAACGACCAACGTATATGATAGGCAGTTATATCGTGTTGTTGTTTAAACTGCAGGTTTGAGAAAATTCGACACCTGTTGGCGTGTAATTCCTCGGATTTCTAGGCTAGAGTTTAGTTTGAGGAGAGTGAAACACCTGTTGGACACTTGTGAGGGAGATGAACAATGTGCCTCCGTTGTTGGTGACACCACCACCCAATACAGTATCGCCACTGTTGTGCAGTCAGTGATGTGTCTGCTATGTGGCTACAACTGGGGAGGCCGATGACAGAGCACATTAGTGATTACAGAACCGCTGATTCCAGTCATGGGAACTGCAGGGAAACAGGCCCTTCGGCCCGACTCGTCCATTCGGACCGAGATGCATATCTACGGTAATCTCATTCACCTGTATTTGTCCCATATCCCTCCATTCCTATCCGAAACAACGGCTGTCTAAATGCTGTTTATTTGCTGTGATGGTATCTATCCCCACCGCCTCAAATGAAAAGATTGTTGTGTAGTGGCCTGGCGGAGGCCAGAGAAAGGCAAGACGCCAGGCAGTGTTTTGTGAGATTCTTTATTAGGCTGTGAGCTCCTGCCCACAGCGTAGTTCTCCTAGGGAAAAGCTACGCCTTCCCTTGGTCTGGCTTTTAACCCCTCTCCCTGTCCGTCACGTAACGAGGGGGCTGACCCAAGGAGTGGCCCGATCCGCCACAGGACCCCCCCCAAGAACCGGAGGTACAAAACGGACAGGAGGGCGCACGAGGCGACCAGCCCGGGTGCGCACCATGACCGGCGCAGGGACCGGCGGCTGACCGACAGGTGGAGGGGTCGAAACAGAGACCGTAGGGGGTAGCTTGGACGGGGGGCGACCGCGCGGGCTGGGCTGCGCAACCAGCACCGGCCGATCAATGTCCACGTGTGCCGGCTTCAGCCGTGCGACCGAAACAGTCTCTCTGCGGCCCCCCATGTCCAGAACGAATGTGGCCGAGCCGTGTTGCAGGACCCGGAAGGGGCCCTCGTACGGCCGCTGGAGAAGTGATCGGTGTGCGTCCCTGCGCAGGAATACAAACTGGCAGTCCTCCAGAGCGGCAGGGACGTGTGGCTGGAATGTCCCATGACGTGACGTGGGCACAGGTGCCAGCCTGCCCACCGTCTGCCGAAGACGTTGCAGGGCGTCAGACGGCTGCTCCACTCGACCCTGGGCTGGTGGGATGAACTCCCCGGGAACCGTCAAGGGGGCCCCGTACACCAACTCGGCGGAGGAGGAGGCCAAGTCCTCCTTGGGTGCGGTGCGGATCCCCAGCAACACCCACGGCAGGGCGTCCACCCAGTCTGGGCCCGTGAGCCGAGCCTTCAGGGCAGCTTTCAGCTGGCGGTGAAAGCGTTCCACCAACCCGTTCGACTGTGGATGGTACGCCGTAGTGTGGTGTAGGCTGACACCCAAGAGTCTTGCCATGGCCGACCACAGTTCCGAAGTGAACTGTGGCCCCCGGTCGGATGTAATGTCCAGTGGCACCCCGAACCGGGCGATCCAGTGCGCCGCCAAGGCCCGCGCGCAGGTGGCCGTCGAGGTGTCTGCCAGCGGAATGGCCTCCGGCCACCGCGTGAAGCGATCTACCACCGTGAAGAGGTGGGTCATGCCCCGGGACGGCGGCAGGGGCCCCACGATGTCCACATGAATGTGGTCGAAGCGCTGCCGAGGGACACGAAACTCTTGCAGAGGCGCACGCACGTGTCGCTGGATTTTTGAAGTTTGGCACGGGATGCAGGTGCGTGCCCAGTGTGCGACCTGCTTACGCAGCCCGTGCCACATGAAACGGGAGGATACAAGGGCCACCGTCGCCCGAATGGAGGGGTGAGACAGCCCGTGGAGCACCTCGAATACCCTGCGACGCCAGACGACAGGGACGATGGGCCGCGGCAGGCCAGTGGAGGTGTCGCATAACAGTGTTGTATCCCCGGGGCCACAGACAATGTCCTCCAGCTGCAGGCCGGACACGGCTGTACGATAGGCGGCCATCTCCTCGTCCCCCAGCTGTGCGGCTGCTAGGGCGGAATAGTCGATCCCCCCGGCCATTTGTAGGACGGCGTGGATCGCGGGTCTAGACAGGGCGTCGGCCACCCTGTTGTTTTTTCCTTCCACGAACCGAATCGAGGTGGTGTATTCCGACACATAAGCCAATTGTCTCTGTTGCCGCGCAGACCACGGATCGGAAACCTTTGCGAACGCAAAGGTGAGTGGCTTATGGTCGGTGAACGCGGTGAAGGGTCTCCCCTCTAGGAAGTACCGAAAGTGGCGTACCGCGAGGTAGAGGGCGAGGAGCTCCCGGTCGAACGCGCTGTAATGCCGTTGGGCTCCGCTGAGGTGCCTGCTAAAGAAGGCGAGTGGCCGCCAACACCCGTCGATGTGCTGCTCTAGCACCGCACCGACCGCCACCTCAGAAGCGTCCACGGTCAGGGCGGTTGGGGCATCCTCCTTAGGATGGACGAGCATCGTGGCCCTGGCTAGGGCCTCCTTAGCCTGCTCAAAGGCCGCTCCTGCCTCGTCGTCCCACTCGAGCTCCTTGCGGCGACCAGCCATGAGGTGGAAGAGTGGGCGCATAGTTCTGGCCACGGACGGCAGGAAGCGGTGATAGAACGAGACCATCCCAACGAATTCCTGCAGGCCCTTGACAGTGGTCGGTCGGGGGAAACGGCGGACAGCTTCGACCCTGTCCGGAAGAGGTACCACCCCTTGTGGGGTCACCCGATGGCCGAGGAAATCGATGGACGTCACCCCAAAACGGCACTTGGAAGTGTTGATGGACAAACCGTACTCGCTGAGGCGTTTACACAGCTGGCGGAGGTGGGTGCAGTGCTCCTGCTTCGAGCGGCTGGCCACGAGTACGTCGTCCAAATACACAAAGACGAATTCCAGGCCACGGCACACACAGTCCATAAGCCGTTGGAAGGCCTGTGCGGCGTTCTTCAACCCGAACGGCATCCGTAGGAACTCGAATAGGCCGAACGGGGTGATGATGGCAGTCTTGGGGATGTCATCGGGGTGGACCGGGATTTGATTATATCCACGCACAAGATCCACCTTGGAGAACACGGAAGCTCCGGCCAGGTGGGCATTAAAGTCCTGGATGTGCGGAACCGGGTACCTATCGGGAACGGTCGCGTCATTTAAACGCCGATAGTCCCCGCACGGTCGCCAACCCCCGTCCGCCTTGGGGACCAAGTGGAGTGGTGACGCCCACGGGCTATCGGAGGGGCGCACGATGCCCATTGACTCCATTTGACGAAACTCCTCTCGAGCTAGACGGAGCTTGTCTGGAGCGAGACGCCGCGCTCGGGCGTGCACGGGTGGGCCGGTGGTGGGGATGTGATGTTGCACCCCGTGCTTGGGAGCGGAGGAGGAGAAGTGGGTTTCCACAATGTCCGGGAAGTCCGCCAGGATGCGCGCGTACGTCGCATCCACGGACGACAGGTGTCCAACGTTGGGGGAGACCGGCCTCATCATGCTGGAGTGCACCAGGCGCTGCCGCCTGACATCCACGAGCATGGAATGCGCCCGCAGGAAGTCGGCGCCCAGCAGCGGCTGGGAAACATCGGCGATGATGAACCGCCACGTGAACCAGCTGTCGCCGAAGTTAAGGGCGAGCTGGCAGACCCCGTAAGTGTTGATGGGGCTACCGTTCGCCGCAGTGAGGAGGGGGCCGCTTTTGCCCGTATTGATATCGGCGGTGGAAGGAGGTAGGACGCTCACCTCTGCTCCAGTGTCGACGAGGAACCGACCCCCGGTGCGGCGATCCCGGGCGAACACACGATGGATCTGGCCGGCCGCCGAAGGGATCACTGACGGCCGGCCCTTGCGTTTCCCGGAAAGGCACAGGGTAGGCGACATTGCTTTGCGTTTGGTCCCCAACGACGGTGATAATAGCACCAGCCACTTTTGCTGGTGTCCGGTGGTGGTGCAGACTGGGATGTCCACCAGCGACCTCCGGTGGTCTCCAGCGGTATTGGAGGTGGTGCTGCTTGGGCCGACCACCAGCGACCTCTGGTGGCGTCTGGCTGAATTGTCGGCGGGCCGTGCGAGAAGGACGTGCCGGCACCGGGATGCCCGATGGCGGCCGGATTTCGCCGCGGGGGTCGCCCTGAAACGGGGTCGACGGCGGCCCCAGCTTGCTGTTGGCCTTCCGACGCCGCGGAAAAGACGGCTTGGGCTTCCAGGTCCTCCCGACGGGACATCCAGATTTGATCAGCGCGCTCGCCCAGCCGCTGCGTGTCGGTGAAGGGGTCCTCAACGAGCTGAGAACGGAGGTCGACGGGGAGCTGCCGCAGGTAGGCCTGCTTAAATAAGAAACAGGGCGGGTGGTTGCCCATAAAGGCGAGCATGTCCTCCAGAAGGGCCGACGGCCGTCGGTCCCCGAGCCCCCCCTGGCTCATAACGCGAGTTGCCCTCTCGGCGTCGCTGAGGCCGAACCTCCTGATAAGGAGTTCTTTCAGGCCCTTATATTTGTCATCCGCGGGGGGGTCATTTAGATAAGGCTTTACTCGCCTTGCTGTCGCCTGGTCCAGGGCGCCGACGACATAGAAGTACTTCGTCAAGTCGACGGTTACCCCTCGCACAGCAAATTGTGCCTCTGCCTGCTGGAACCAGACCTCAGGCTCTTCGGTCCACAGGGTCGGGAGTTTGAGGGCGACGGCCTCGAGGTCGGCAAGACCGAGGGCGGCAGGAACGGGTTGCGCGAGGGCGGCAGGACCGGGTTGTCCATTATTGTTTGACATCACGACGTGTGATGTCCGTCGGGGTCACCAATGTAGTGGCCTGGCGGAGGCCAGAGAAAGGCAAGACGCCAGGCAGTGTTTTGTGAGATTCTTTATTAGGCTGTGAGCTCCTGCCCACAGCGTAGTTCTCCTAGGGAAAAGCTACGCCTTCCCTTGGTCTGGCTTTTAACCCCTCTCCCTGTCCGTCACGTAACGAGGGGGCTGACCCAAGGAGTGGCCCGATCCGCCACAGTTGCATATTTGAAGTCAGAATTCCCTTAAACCTCTCC